>NC_141534.1:226855000-226917500 GCF_021556685.1 Rattus norvegicus | reverse complement strand
GAATTTTATTTGCCTCAGGAGCTGTGTTCCTGAAATATAAATCACATTTCTTTTTAGAATTCAAATTGAATAGTGATAATCACTGAGTCCCCATTACATAAAAAAAATTAGTATGTGTGTTAAGAGCAGAGGATGCATAGATCATTTCCTGTTTCCAAAAAGAGCAAAATTGAGTAGCCAAAGAATTCACAATTGGCTGAAAAGTTGGCAGACAGGAGATGGTTGAAGAGTCAGCAATCACAGTGTGGAAAAGAGATAGCAGACTTGGACTTCTAGTCAGATCATTACGCTTACTAACTTCCTTCCTGGAAAATTTCTTCCACTGAGCCTCTCCTGCTGCTCTGGGCTCCCTCCCACCCTCCCTACCCCCCCCATCAGTTATCATCAGAGCCTCTTTTAATCTATCACTTGATGAAGTCTCCTTTTCCCCCTCTCTCTGGAAGTCTGGGGGAACATCCTACACTTACAGGCCTACTTCTTAACTCAAGGATTAGCACTGCCCTTTGGGACTGTTTGTCGAGCCTCAAATCTAGCCAGGTAAACTGTGATTAATTTTACTCACCAGTTTGAAGGGCTCATAGCTGTCTTCAGAGCTAAATGAGGATTTACAGAGATGTTGGCCTCCCTGGTGGCAGAGACAATTCCCCAAAGGGCAGGAGTTCTGAGCTCCCGCCCCAGAGTAAGTGCTTTGGTCAAGGAGGATGGAATTAGCTGGAACAGAGGACCATGCTCCTCTGTGACTTCCAAAAAAATGCAGATCCAGGAGGAAATCTTGGCTTGTAAATTATATTGAGGGATTTTTTTTTGTTTTCTTCTAGCTCTTATTCAAAGAGTTTTGTGGGGTTTATTTATTTAATTTTTTTTTTACATGCACAGCTGTGGAGTCTCTCCGGGAGTTTCTTGTTCTTTTTAATTTTTGCATATCAGCCAAAATCCAAGATCCAAGCACTGAACGCGGTAAGAGAGGCCCACAGATGATCTGAGTAGATTTACCAAAGGACAGGAGCTTAGGAACTGATTAAGCTCTGAGGTAGGATGCTGGCAGCCAGGCTGCTCCTGGTAGCATGTTGAGGGAAATGGCCGAACAGGTGCAGATGGAAGGCTCTGTTTACAGTTGGTTTTCTTATTTCTGTTTATTTAATCCTCACTGCGGCTCGAACCATTTGTAGACACTTGGTGAAGTTAGTGGACCTCCAGTCATCTCTGCTACACTGGTGAAACAAACCTTTGTTACATTAAAGAAAGTCAGGAGACAAATTTCAGACTGAATTCTGATTTTCCTATTACTAGCTCTATGTTCTTGATTTAGTCTCTACTTCTTTCTTGGCTAACTTTGTCTAAATAAGCTGTGTAACTTATCGTTTTTAACAGTCATGCTGAAAGAAAGGTAGTAAAGTGCTTGCTGCTGACTGGTCGCTACTATAAACATGTTTGTGCTCAGCTGCTCAAATCTCTACAAACCGTTAGAATGCAGTGCCATATTCCATTAACATATACAAAAATGGAAGCACAGGGGTTAGAGAACATGTCTAGTGTCACTTTTAGCTGAATTAGGGTTCAGCTAGAAAGATCTGGAACTAAAAAAAAAAAAAAACAGTCTACAACTTACTTTATGCTCCAATATTCCCCTCTTGGTCCGCACAACTCTCAGAGAATAAGAGACCCAGTAATGGCACTTGCTTTTGAGAAGGTTAGCTTGATTCCATGACAGGCTTCAAATTAACAGTTAAGGAGACTAGGCCTAAATCTGTCTCTAAGAACTGGGCAACTCCAAGCAAGTCCAGGCCTCAGAAGCTGCCCTGCCTGAGGCAAGGACAATGGGTCAGCAGCTGTTTCCAGACTTCCTCAGCTACTTCTTCAGTAACAGTCTCCAGACCTCCCCAGCAAGTTTCCAGCCCCCAGACCCAGTAACAGAATGTCTGTAGAGATAGACCCAACAGATTAACTTAGAGGTCACCTACCCCAGAACTCCCTAATGTGCTCTATCTAAATCAGGCCTACAAGCTCACTTGGTTGTCTCTCTATCTTGGTAATGGGAGACCCCAGCATGCTGGACTTCTGCAGAATAAAACACTCTTTGCATTTACATACTGTTTGAGTCTCGGGTATCATTCTTCTGAGAATCACAGACCCTTACATTGCCAAACCTGATAGCCTGAGTTCAGGATCCCACATGATAGAAGAAGAGTATCAACTCCCACAAGCTTTCCTCTGACTTCTATATGAGCGCTTTTACACACACACACACACACACACACACACACACACACACACACACACACACAAATGCAACAAAATTAAAATTCCATGAGAAAAGAGTAAAAAAGAGTATATTTATGTATTATATCTCAATAGGCCTTACAAAAATGTGATGTATGTACAGGAGTTTGTGTGTGTGTGGGGTGTGTGTGTGTGTGTGTGTGTGTGTGTGTGTGTGTGTGTGTAAGCACCCCAGGGAACAAAAAAACTATCAAATCCCTTGGAGATGGAGTTACAGACTGTTTTCAGTCACTTGATTTGGATAGTGGGAAATTAATTCATGTCTCTCATTACCCAAAATGTAAATATTTTAGTATTATGTTTTTAATAAACAAGAATACATAATCTGTATCTTCAAATCTTACCCTAGCCTTCATGCCTACTCCTTCCCAAATGAATCTCTCTCTCTCTCTCTCTCTCTCTCTCCCCCTCCCTCCTTCCCTTCCTTCCTCTGTCCCTCTCCCTCTCCCCCTCCCCCTTTCTCTCCCGTGTGTGTGTGTGTGTGTGTGTGTGTGTGTGTGTGTGTGTGTGTGTGTGTTCCCTTCACTCCCTTTTCCTCTCCCTCACCTGGTCTCCCTCTCCCTTTCTTCCTGTCATTCTTTCCTTCATTCTGAAGGTTAACCCCAAGACTAAGACTTTATGCCTGTTAGGCAATTGCTTTAACACAAAGCTGCACCCCAACCCTTGTTTGTTTATAAAACAGGGTCTCACTAAATTTTAGTGACCTTGAACTTATATTCATTCTTCAACCTCCCCAGTGCTGGACCTTGGTATTCTTTATACCATCCCTCTGACCACACTACTTGCTGTGTTTTCCTATGTGTCTGGATGAGCTTCCGTGATAAGAAACATGGTACTCCCCATGCTTGGAAAATCAATTTCACTTCTCACCTTTATCACAACTTTCAGAAACTTCATCCTCTCTCTGCTCCCACTTAGTGTCTTTCTCTATGTTGACTCTTCCTGAGGTTGCCTAGCAAGCCCAGATCCCTCTTGCTGTTCCACTTAACAATAGCTATTCTTTTATAGTCATAAAAATAAAACGTATCGTGTACACCTGCATCTTTTTCCCTTGCCAAGCTCCTTCCACCAGCCCCATCTCAGATCCCACTGTGTTTAATCTCTTAGGAAACATTTGGTCTTCTTTAAAGAACCCTTTGCCCTTTGTTTTCATATTGGTTCATCTAACTTCTCTCCATTTCCTCCTTCTCCTTGCAGTCCTCCTGGAAGCACAAGGCTCTGTTTGGTTTGCCTCCTTATTATATTCTCTGTGTGACTGCCACAGAGATTGTCACCAAGCTTCAAAATCCCTCAAGGTTCCTTTCCATTTTGATCATCACATCTTTCAGGCAGCCGACTTCTAGATACTCAGTCTAAACTGGTTTAGTATGATAACTGTGCACTCATCATGTTCCCCCAAACATGCTGCTGTAAACCCTGCCCTCTCGATGGACAGCTGTGTGACTTTCTGGGGGTAGAAACCTAGATATTTCATCATATTCTATGAGTTCTTTAAGGCAAGAGTGGGTCCGCTGTACATCCAGCATCCAGAGCAAAGCTTGACATTCATAGGGATTCAACTCATATTTCAGGAATGAGTTAATTACTTCTTATTCAATATATCAATACATTTTTTCAGTGTTTGGATATATGGCTACTATATGCTGGAAAAATGTTCTGTGATCTAACTGTACCTCCAGGCTTAAGTAATTTTGAAGCCACTGTTATTTAACGACTGTTAAAACAACTAAACTGATAGATTAACTATTAATTCCTTCTATCTCCCAGCCAAAAACTTTTTCTGCTATTGGTCAAAATTACCATATCTACATTGTAAATATGACTGAGCACATTTTTGTTATTTTTGTAGCTTTCAGCAATCTTAACCATGATCTTGAGTATAGCAAACACTCAAGTATCTTGAGTTTTGATTAAAGCTATGAAGTTTATTTGCTAGTGGTATATAAATTATGTAAAATCTGACAGTTGACTGTGTGTAACGCTACATATGATCATTGGAGGATGTGGCAACTTGGGGCTTTGACAGCCTCAGAAATCATTACTCATAGGTATTGTCCCCAACACTATCATCTAGTGACCAACCAGTCAATGACTCTGATGATAGGCTTTACACAAGATAACTGGAGTTCCCACAGGAAAAGGGGAAGGGAGATAAGAGAAGAAACAACACAGAATCTACACAGTGAAAAGCAGAGGAAGTCATGAGCTGATTTAGCCGGCAGCATGCCCTGTAATGGCATACAGAACAGAGAGCCATCGCTATGTCTCTACCTGATGGATTTCTGCTAGGGGAATTACAGAACTTAGACTCAGTTCACCCAGTATTTGTTGAACTTCTACTGTGTGCGAAGAACTACTCTGGAAAATCTCCTGAAAATATTTAGTGCGTGTGGCTTTATCTGTCTCCCAGAGAGGGATTCTCACCTATTTGAGGCCTGGCAGAATCTTTGGAGAACAAACCATGTTGTAGGATGTGCTCTATGCAACTTTGCTGAGCTCTGATGGCTTCCACTCTTAGAATTGGGGAAATGATGTCAGAAACTGTATCAAGTTCAGAGCTGCCTACTCTCTCTCTCAAATGTACATTAAAAAAATCCTTTACTAATTTTTCTCCTGGCACCAACTATGTTAAATATGATAAACAGGAGTCGGCAGAGAGGCATGAGACGACCCTATCAATAATGCACTTGTTTTTCACAAAATACTCCATTCCACATGTCATTTGGAAGTGAGAGACACATTTTTGTGTGACATACAGAACAAATTACTCCAGACAAATGAAGCACCTGGGTAACTGATGCCTTCAGCTGGGCTGCCTTCAAGCCCCCTTCGTTTTGTAGGTAGTTTCTTTTCTATTTTTCTCTTCTTTTTTAAAATTCAAACTTTACATCTTAACAGAACTTACAAGGCATCTAGTGGTTAGAAGGCCCTGGGAGATCATTTGAAGCTCACAGTAGGCTTTGTCCACTGTAAGGTTTTAAGGGCTACGAACCTGTAGGGTCTTTTCCTTGGCTAACAGCCACACAGCAGAAAGCAAGGCCACACATTTCCAGGTGCTGTGAAGAGTCCAACTTCACCCAACTCCCAATCAGAAGGTGAACGTTTCCTAACATTGATTTCAGTTCTGAAGCCACTGAAGTTTGGAGATACCTGTTGACCTGAACAGCAGGAACACCTGAAGCCCCGAGGCAAAGTCTCTCTCTCTCTGAAGGAGAAAAGCATCAGGTATATTTCATGTGTGTGGAATTTTTCAGGGTACATATCAGTTTTCCAGGCCTGCGAGGGAGTTCACATTTATCTCCAGTTTGTCTTTTGAGTTCCATTTGGAGGAAGGGTGTCAACAAAACTATCAACATTACCATCCTGCTCCTCTGGCAATAGCGATACCAACCTCTGAAACACAATGAGATTCCATGGCTAGGAACTGGACCACAACATAATAACAGTCACAACAACTACCACCACCAACAACTAGTAAGTGCTTACCATGCAATGCTGCCACCCCCAGAATCGAATCTAGATTGTCAAGCTTTACATCACACCACCCTTGGCTCTCACTCTATTTTACAGAAGAGGAAATGGAGCCTCAAGAAGTGTCCATCAAGGTCATGCAACTAGCTACTGGTTGGAGTGTGGATCCGAACACCTGCTTTTTATTTTGGATTTTAGGCACCAATTTTCACAGCAAGCTTAAGCAGAATGTAAGAGAGTGTATCTGCTCACTCTCACACAAGCTCCCACACATGAGAGATACATCTGTAACAATCAGTAAATCCATCATTAAATTATCCCTCCTGGTCCACAGCTGTCATGGAATTCGCCCTTTGAGATAATATTCTATGGCTTTTGATAAATGCACTATGGTGTGTGTCCACCATTACTCAACCTTAATAAATAATCTCATCAGCCAAAAAAAAAAATACCTTCTGTGCTCCCTGTTCATCCCTCTCTTCCAACACTGATCTTCTTGCTGTCTATGTAGTTTAGTCTTGTCCAGATGTCACAGGGTGAGAAACATACAGCTGTGGCCTTTTTGGCAGATCAAGGTCTTTTGCTCAGCAGTAGACATTTAAGTTTCCCCCATGCTTCTTCTTCTTGCTGATTTCTAGTGCTGAATAATATTTCATTGTTTTGATGTGATAGTGCTTATTTATCTCTTCACTTATGTACGTACACCATAGTTCCAATTCTGGGCAATTCGACATGGTATAGACATCTGGGTGTATGTCTTCAACTCATTTGGGCAAATGCTAAGGAGTAATAGTGAGTTATATGATAAGAGTTTGGAGGCTGGGGTCATGGCTCAGTCAATAAAGTTCCTACTATATAGGTACTATGATTTGAACTTGGATCCCCATTAAGTCCACATAAAAGCCGGCCTACCTCCTCATCTTATGACCCTAAAAGACAGACAGATCCCTGGAACTGATTATTGAATTAGCATAGTCAATGAGCGAGCTCCAGTATCCATGTGTCCATGTCTCAAAAAATAAGATGGAGAACAATTGAGTAAAAAGAGTTTACACCAACCTAGGGCTCCCAGATACTAGCATACATATGCACCACATTTGTATACACCCCCTCTCATATCTCTCTCTCCCTCCCTCTTTCTGTCTCTCTCCCTTCCTCTCTCTCTCTCTCTCTCTCTCTCTCTCTCTCACACACACACACACACACACACACACACACACACACACACACACACACAGAGTTTAGTAAGCTCTTCCAACACAGCATTTCCATTTCCATTGGTCAAACGAGTGCATCCTTGTTCCTTTGTATCCTCTCCAGCGTCTGACTTAACCATTTCAATAGGGACACACTTATATCTCATTATTAGTCTAATTTAGCAATATGTTATTGCTAAGCATTTTTCTATATCCATATTTACCATAGCTGCATCTTCTGTGGTAAAATCTTTCTGTTCAGAACATTTAGCTGTCTTTAAATTGGGTTCATTATTTGTTAATCGTTAAATGTTCTATGTATGTTTTAAAGAACTTTTTAAAAATAGAATTTTCTATTAGCCTGTGCCTTGCCTTCCTATGCTTTTGTCAGTATCCTTCACACAGTAAAAGTTTCTAAGTTTAATGAAGTTCAACTTATCAGTTATTTTTTTCACCTTTAGAATTGTAAGTAAATGTCACTGCCAAACACAAGGTCATCTAAATTTTATCCTGTGTCACGTTTTAGAAGTTGTAACATTTTTAATTTTCCAGTGAAGCTCATGATCCATTGGGAAGGTTGGTGGTGGTGGTGGCAGTGGCGGTGGTGGTGGTGGTGGTGGTGGTGGTGGTGTGTGTAGCTGGGGCATCAGGTCAGTAAAAGACACAAATTATTTTTTGCATATGGATATAGTACTGTCCCAGCACGATTTGTTGGAGGATTTTCCTTTTTCTTTTGTATTGCTCTGTCCTTTGTTAGAGACCGTATAGCTGGCTACATTTGCATACCTGTGTTTCTTGGTTTTCTAGTTTGCTCCATTGATCTGTTTGTTTAGTTTTCTGCTGGTATCATTCTGCTCTGACCATTGTGCTTGCTCTTCTAGAATTTTGATTTTTCTATAAAAGCTTTATAATGCGGTTGTCAATAATTCACAAAACAATTTCCTGGGATTTTGCTTATGATAGTATTAAATCTACTAATCACGTAGGAAGGAACTACCATCTTGAAAATATCAGGTCTCTCTTCTCATGAACCTAGGGTGTCATATCTTTAATGTGAGTTCTTCTTAGCTTACTGGGTGAATTAAGCCAATACAAAATATGAAAGAAGAATTCAGTAAATAGAAATACTTAGGAAAAATTAAACTGAAATTCTGGAAATGGAAACCACAGTGAATCAAATAAAAAAATCTCCATAGAAATCCCCAGCAAAGAATGGACCAAAAGAAGACAGAATAGAACTTAAAACCAAGGTAAAGGAATTGGGACACATGAACAAGGACAAATATAAATTGATAAGAAAGTATGAATGGTATTTTCAGGATGTATGTGACACTATGGAAATAAAATCTAAGAACTGCAGCCATACAAGAATTTCATTTGAAAGGCATTTTCAATAAAATCATAGCAGAAAAAAAATTCTCAAAAATAGGGACACAGATACCAATCTAAGTACAGGGGGCATTTGGAACTAAAGTAAACTGAAAATAACCTCCCCACACTATAACTTAATCAAACTGCCTAGTGTACACAATAAAGAAAGCATATTAAAAGCAGTAAGAGGGAGACACCAAGTCATATATGAAGACAATTCCAGCAGTCAACTCAAGTACCAAGAGAGCTTGAAAAATGGCGTATTCAAGTTCCTAAAAACAACTGCTAGCAAAGATTACTATACCCAGACAAACTATCTGTCATGACTGAAGATGAAAGAAAGTTTCCCAAAGTACAGCCCAACCTAAGTAATGCATGACCACAAAGCCAGATCACATAAGATACTTGAAAGAGCCCTTTGAACTGAAGAGGAAGATAAATATACCCATGATGCTGTAGGAAAGGATAAACTGTGTTAGAATAACAGCTATGCTAGAGAAGAACAGGGAAACACCAAACACTACAAAACCAAGAGAAAAGCAGGAACGAGCACACATCTTTCAATAATAAATCCAAAGTCTCTAATCACACTATGCAGACTTGCAGGCTGTATTGTAGAGCAGTACTTATTTGCTCTTTCCAGGAACAATACTTCACCAACAAGGCAGAAACACTTTATGGTGACAAAATGGAAAGAGGTATAGTAAACAGTGGAACTAGGAAACAGACAGGTATCATTGAATAACTGACAAAATAGACCTCAAAACAAAACTAGGCAGAAGAGTTAAATGAGACACTTTATACTGATTAAGGTAACAATCCCTCAAGAGCACGCTACAATCCTAAACATATATGCACCAAACATGGTTCACCCAATTCTATAAAACCAACAGTACTTGATGGTAAGACACATACTAACCCCAGAATAATAATATTAAATGACTTTAATATCTCACTCCTAACAATCGACAGGTCATCCCAGTAAAAACAGAGAAACATCTAAATTAAATAATATCATCGATGATTTTGACAAGACACACAATATTCCATAAAACACTGCAGAATATACATTCACATCAGTAGCCCACAGAACTTTCTCTGAAATATATCCTATAATAGGACAGAAAGCAAATCTTAAGAAATATAGGGTTCTTGCTTTCTTGCTCTTGCTCTGTCCTCTTGTCCCTTCCCCCTCTCCCAATTCCCCTCCCCCTGCATGTGCTCATACCCCACCTTTACTCCTCTACTTCTCTACTCTCTCAGTTTTTCTTTGTCTCTACTACCCTTGCAACTCCCCTCTCCATTCCCTGAATAAACTTTATTCTATACTTAAAATATAAATATATGTATATAGGAAAATTGAAATGATTTCTTATATACTATATGATCACAATTAAATAAAACTCTAGAACACACACAAAATCATGGAAATTAAACAATGAATTACTGAAAAATAAATATGTCATTGAAGAAATCAAGAAAGAAATTTTTAAAAATTTCTAGGACCATTTAATGAAAACAAAAGTACAACATACTAAATTCAAATCTATAGGATATAATGAAGCCAGTCCCAAGAAGGAATTTGGTAGCTGGTAAATGTGTACAGTAAGAAGTGGCAGACATAGAAAATAAGCAACTTAAATATGTACATTAGGGTCTTGGAAAAAGAAATAAAGCAAGCCAAACTCAAAGTGGTCAGAGAGATGCACCATTGTTAGCACTGAAGATGATGTAAGAAGGTCACGAGCCAAGAAACATGAGAAATTAGTGGAGAAAAAAGGAAACATGTCTCAGCTTAGTTCTATCTGATTTTAATTTTATCCTAATGATATTTCTAACATGAAGAAATAGAGATTTTAAAAATTACAATCAGCTAAAGATATTAAGTTTGTAGTTCTATGTTTTAACAACCATAGAAAACAAATAGAGCTAACTTTTTTTGCTGCCTGGTCTTTATAATTTTCTGTCACCTACAATATGAGCCCATATTATTGGTAATTTATGATTCTTTTCCTCTGTTGTATTTTCTGTTCTAAGTTAAATTATTCTGATCATATAGCCTAATATATGTTGATTACAAAGTTCCAAGAAAAGTGAATGGTATATAATAAGTACCCCTAAAGAAATTATATTATTATTATTATTGTTGTTGTTGTTGTTGTTGTTGTTGTTATTTTCTTGGGGTAGAATACCAACATGAAATAACCGACCAAAAAGTTTCAAACACTTTTTTCTATTTGATGTATAATTTGTTTTTAAAGAGATCCAACAAATTAATACTGATTTATACCTTCAAAGTTATGCAAATTATAAGCAATGACAATAAATGCATATGTAAGAAAGGTCTACAATTAAAGTTAGTACCATGGCGACTTAAGATTCCCCAGAATACACCAGTATAGTTTGGAGGAGGGAACTGAGAGAGGTTGTGTGTGTGTGCAACAATCCTGTTCCATTTCATCCATGTACTGGACTAGATAATGGGTTTTACACCTCACCACAGCTTACAGAATCAAATCATTATGGAGTGAAGAAGAATATCACCACGAATTCCTGTGATCCCAATGCTTAGGATGCTGAGACTGGTGAGTTTTTAGTTTGAAGCTACCATGGGCTATGAAGCAAGTTTCTAAGTCAGTTTGAGCTCTATAGCGAAACCCTACTGAAAAAGAGGAAGAAGGGGGAAAAGAAGGGGAGGGAGAGAGGGAAGGAGTGAAAAGAGGAGGAAGAGGAGGAAGAGATGGAGGAGGAAAGAAAAAGGAATGAGAAGGATGAGAGAGAAAGAGGAGACGGAAAGAAGAAAGTAAGAAGAGAAAAGGAGAGAGAAAGGGAGCTTAGACTGAAGGTCAGCATTATTGATTTTCTTCTTTGTACATAGAACTGACCTCCCATTCTGTGAAGTGGAACCCATGTTCATCAACCTTCTACTGACCACAAAGTGTGAAGGTGAATCACCAGGAGACTCAATCGTTGACAAAGATTAGAAATCTTCCAATAATTTGCAGGATACAGTTGTAGTTTGAGAACGAGAGACACATCAAAGTGATGAAACTCTAATCACTCCCAACATGTTGTGTGTGGAGGGAGAGTTTTGAGTTTGGATTATCAGAATTTTCTTTCCTCTTTCTTTTTCTCTCTCTTCCCTTTGTCCTTCCTTCTTTCCTTCCTTCCTTTGATGGGTCTCACTCTACAGTTCTGGTTGGCTTGGAACTTGCTATACAGACAAGCTGACCTCAAATTCACACACCTATGTCTTGACTCCAAAATGCCAATACCCACCACCATATGGCTAGGATTTATTTAAAGTTCTTTATTTTGGGGGAAGTATAATGGAGAGATAGAATTCAAGAGTCACGATCCAAGCATCTTACTGTGTGGTTTGTAGGTCTTTTATAAAGAAAAAAAATCTCTCATTAGAACTAAGACTTTTACCATTCAGTTACTTGAATGAAGGGAAATAGTCCTAAGCCGTCTTTCTTTGAAACTCAAGAGTTTCTAATATAGTCTAATAGAAAGTTCTTACAGTTCGAGATGAACAAGAACATTTTCAACATAAAATTCAACACTTTTTCCAGGCACTGTCTGAATCTACTTTTAAAGAAGTATAAATGGATTCATAACCAGAATTACCAAATAATAGAACCTATCCTTTTGTTCTGTGATAAAAACTGACTGAAACCAACCTGGGGAAGGAAAGGTTTACTATACCTTACAGCAGCTCTCTGGTCAGAATTCATCACTGAGGGAAGCCAAGACAGGAGCTCAAGCAGGACAGGAACCTGAAGGCAGGAACTGGAGCAGACACCATGGAGGAGTGCTGCTTACTATTGAAGGAGTGCTGCTTACTGGATTACTTTTTATTACAACCCAAGTCCCTCTGCCCAGGAGCACCAGCACACATAGTTACTGGACTCTTAATCATCAGTCATTAACCAAAAATTTCCCTACAGACTTGCCTACAGGCCAATCTGATGAGGCGTTTTCTCAGTTGAGGTCCCTCTTTCCAGATGAGTCTCTGGCTTCTGTCAAATTGACAAAAAATCCAACCAACACAGGCTCATCTCATTATAATTTTGATTTCTTTCCTTGGGGTAGAGGAATTTCCAGCAGATTTCTAATTTAATGTGAAAGGCAGGCCAAAGTAAGTTGTATTTGGTGTAACATAAAACTGGTATTTTTTTGGTTTTGTTTTGCTTTGTTTTAATTGATGTTGAGACAGGTTCTTAAGGCTTCCAGGTTGACTTAGAATTTACTGTGTAGCCAATGATGACCTTAAAATTCGGACTCTTCCTGCTTCCGCCTTCTCAGTGCTGGGATTACCGGTTTAAACCATCATGCCCAGTATAAATAATGTATATCAAGCTCAGGACTTCATGAATGCTAGTTAAGCATTCTCAACTAAGTTATATCCCTAGTAGGGAGTCTTTTCATCTCCTAGAGTCTTCATTTTTTTTCTTCAGTGTTTCAAAATTTTCATTGTACAGGTCTTTCGCTTTCTTGGTTAGTCGTATTCTAAGATATTTAATTTTTATGGGGAAAAGTCAGGGCCATCACATGTTGTTTTCAAAACAAAATCCCAAACAGTTGATTTACCAAACTCAGGAACCAGGCAGTGTGGAGAACGCCTGCTAGCTCAGAGAGGCAGGGAAAGCACCCTGCTGACCTTACTACTCTACCTATGTCCCAGAAGAAAAACACTGTCTCCTTCTCTATGCTCTCTTAAATGCTCTTCAACTTAAAGTCCCTCCGTTCTCTTTCTTGGATTTTCTTTACTCTAGGTCAAACAGTTGCTAGCTCTGCCTTTTGACCCATTGTTGACTTAGCTCTTGTTTACAGAAATTTCTTAGGTTAAAGGTGTGTCATGGGGTTCAGCCACACCACAACTACTTGTTTACAGTAAACAGAAAGCTATTAGGTTAGGGTATGTGCTAGAGCTGAGATATACCTAACAAGAAAAGGGTTTTTACAGTTCACAATCTTGAGGTTTACAATGTGATCAAATACCTGGCAACAATCACACTTAAGAAGTCTCAGTGGCTGTGGTTGTCTGCACAAGATTTACACAAGGTCAAGCCAATCAGAATTCCTCAGAGATGGGAGAGGGGCTCCTGGAGCCTCACCCCAGGTTGAAGAGGTTTGTAGTTGAAAGCCACTGGGGTAGAGTCAGCTTTCTTCATCAAAGTGGCATGTGTTAGGATGCCAAGCTTTAGAAGGTGATCTTATCCCCATCCACATCAGGACTGACTGGACTAGATTGTCTGTGAAAAAGAGACATGAAGTTGGGAAGGGTGGAGTAAAGGGGGTCTGGAAGAGTTAGAAAGAAGAATGGGGGCTGATATGATCAAAACACATTGTATACATGTATGAAATTATCAAATAATGATTTAAAAAGATACATCGACTATTGAAACTCAAGTGACATATTTAGGTGTTTGTGGCATAATCAAGAAAACAAAGTCATAAAATGCCACATTTGCTGCCAGAGAACACCAAAGTATTTTAAATAAGCCCTCAATCGAGAAATTTAAAATGAAGGAAGACTTTGTTTTCTCTTAACCAATTAATTAGCAATGATTTTATATCTTGGTACCTTCCAGAAGGAAAGACCAAAATAGTTCCCACTGGAAGAGGAAGGGACCTGGAGATGCCATGCTTATGAAACAGAACCCCAGCGTTCTGTACCCTAGGGATGTGGTTCTTAGTTCTCTTCAGTGCTGTGGCTCCAGAGCCCTGCAGGCTGCTGAAGAAGGACAAGTGGTACAGTGCTGGAAGAATTTCTAAGAAGTTCATGGAAATAGTCTTGATTAAAGTTGCTGCATGACCCAAATTGGCTTCTTAGCTATTGATGCTCTGAAAAGCCCCATATATGTTCACTTCCCCTCAAGTAAGTAAGAATTATTTTAATAATACAGTTTGGGATTTATTCTGTGCTGGAAAATGCAATGTTGTTGTGAGCATTATTTACCACTGTATTCTCAAACTCCTCTCAGGTAGGTCCTATCCTCATCTATGCCTTCAGGTTTCTATTCCCACAGTGACTGAGCTATCCAAGCTATCTAACTGCAGGGGCTTTCCCCTTAACTTTGATTTCATACAGCCATCCCGTTCAGTCACTGGAAAAGTATTAATCAACCTCAAACAAACACACACCAGAGCCCTTCTCATCGCTGCCAGCAAAGCAGCCATAGCATCTTCTACAAGAGCTCCTGAGTTTTATAAAATGCCTCATTCTCGCCCCAGGCATAAACACTAGGAGGGGGTTAGTTAAGAAAGAAGCAGGCCTTTTCTCCACTGCAGGGCTGATTAATTTACAATTAGCAAAGGCATAAAGGTCCCTTTCTGAAACTTATGCTTGGGGCCCTACACTGAAAATTTAGTCATTGAATTCTGTCTCTTTTGAAGGGGAAGATGATCCATCACTAGACAAGATCAACTTTCTAAAATTCAAACCCTCTCTCTAGAGCCCAACAGAGATATATGGAATTTCAGCATGATGCCTCTAAGCCTTCTTACCTATGAAAAGAATCAAACATACTGAGAAATGAGTATTGAAAGAATAGTACAGTGAGCAGCTGTAGCCCTACCACCAGACTCAACATCCATGTACACAGTACTGGGAGATTAACATGGTTTTCCATATATGGTCATATCTATTAACCTACCGTGACTTCATGATCCTTCATTCTTAAACAATAGTACAGGCTCCCAGGATGATGAGCATTCCTTTAGCAGAGAATGGGGTGTGCATTTTTAATCCAATGCTCAGAAGGCCAAGGCGGGATGATCACAAGTTCAAAGCCAGCCTGTACTTCATAACAAGACCCTGTTACATAAAAATGAAAACAAAAGCACAGAAAAAGAAAGACATCCAAGTCCCTTTATGTAATCACATATCATTAACATTTAATAAGGTATCTAAGATAATGAACAATTTCCTAATTCCATATATTATTTGGTTCAAATCCCCATTTACTCATGCTGTTTTTATGACTGATTCTTCTTTTTTTTTTCATTAATACCAAGAACTCAATCCATGATCTTGTACCTGTTAGGCAATGTCTCTATTATTGAGCTGCAACTCTGGACATATAATGAAAACATTTTTTTTTAAAAAGATATACTTGGGCTGGGAGTACAGCTCAGTGGTAGAGCAGTAGCTTAGCCTGATGTAGGCCTAGGTTCAATCCATGGCATCGAAAACAAAAAGAATATGTACTCAAAGCAATATACGTGCACTGCTTTCAGTTGTAATACTATTTCAGTCTCTTCTTCATCACTCTCACTCACTTCTCTTTCTAAATGATACTGACATTTGGAAGAGCCTCAGACATTCTTATAGAACTCTTCCCCTTTCATTGGCACTTAGTTGTAAAGAAATATCTGAGCCAGACTGCTATTATCTTCAGAAGTTCCGTTGTGTGGGGAGCGGATGTGGCAGCAGTCCCAAGATGGCGCCCAGGACTGCAGCTAAGTCTCATGACTAGCACCTGACTTCCTCACACACCTGAAACTATCCACGTCCATTGTGAGAGCTGCGCAGGCGCACCATGATGCAAGATCAGGCCATGTGACGTGGACCTGTGAACTGAGATTACGCTGTCTGGACTGAGGAGGCGGAGTTGAGGGAGGATATAAGGGAGTGTGCTCGGGGGTTAGGAGGGGGAGAAAAAGAGAAAAGAAAGATTCCTGTTTGCATGTTGTAAGGTTCCTGAATAAACCGCTTTGAGAAGAACGTTGTGGTGTCGCTCCTTTCTGCGGGACAGAGACAGAAGCGACACTGTTGTATCTACTTGCAAAAAATAACATCATAACCAGGCTTGTTGTCTGTTGACCTTCCCTTGTGGGAGTGGTGGAAGTTCTGGGACCCTCATCTGAGGTTCTAGTTACTCAGCCAACCAGTTCTATGTAATTCTACCCTTGTTGCACATAGCCTCAGGAAGGGTTAGAGGTAAATAGGCAGGGGAGGTCTAGGAAGGGTTCCCATCTATGCAAGCACCCTGAAGCTAGGTCAGGTGCAGACCTTGCAGTGAGGCTGCTTTAGGGTCAACAAATGTGCCTTGCTTGCGTCTGTAGCCCTGGTGATTTGAGAAGTCTAAAGCTCTCCTCCAAATCACCGTGGTTCAAGTTTTTACACTCCAGAGCTGTTTTTCTTCCTTATTTGGGCAATGGAAAGGATTCGGGATAGATCCTGTTGCTCCCACTAATGGGCAAAGATCTCTTGCCAGACCTGGAAGCAATCGTATGAGAGCACGAGTGCTAGGTTCCAACAGGACTGTTGATAAACACAAAGCTACCATCAGATCAGCCAGAATGAGTCACGGACTACGCTTGCAGGAACCAAAGAAGAGTGAAGGTAACAAGATAGGAATTCTGTAAGTCCGGTTGCACTTGGCAGATCCATCCAAAAGAGAAAAAAAGTTTGGAGCTAAAAACTGGCACTCTGAATAGTGACAAGCCACAGAAGGGGCCTGTAGTTTTGGTCATGTATTCTTTAGAGACAAGATTACTAATTTCTAGTGTGTGGTGGCCGAGCTGGAAAATAAATTGCTCACAGTGTGAACCACTAATTTGCATGAGTTTCCAAACACTGAATAGGCCACCTTTCTTAAGTGCCCTTGAAAGTAAAAATTAGGACACATTTGATTCATCAGATGGATGATTGGTTTTTATCACATGTAACGAAATATGCTGTGCATGTAAACAGAAGATGGAGGTCCTGTGGAGAGAGCTGCTTAGATTTCCATACCATTGGGTTTCTTATACTTTTGTCTTAGGGGAAAAAAAAAAACCCATGATATGTATACTAACGTTTACAAAATGAAGGCTCATCCTTTGAGTAAGGAGGACATTTGCTATTTACTTGAGTAAATATGAGGAAGCTAAAGCCATGAGGCAGTCATTGTTCAAAATGGAACATACTGCATGACCCGACTGATTACTATTGATCGGCGGCCTTCTGCCTTTCAATACACACCAGTGATATTGATGAGCAGTATCTCAGGCACCCCACCATGACAACCAAAAAGCCCAAATATATCCAGTGACACCAAGAGATTTTTATAATGGTGAAACAGAAGCAACTAAGTCTGCCAGACAAAATCTTAGCTCTTGATATCACCTCCACCATAAAACATCTGGCTTTACATGGAATCAGCCAGGCAGCATGCATAGGGGCTCATGAAGGCAGAAATGAACAATCAGGGGGCCAGCATGGTCCTCTGCGTATATGTTATGTTGTGTACCTTGGAGTTCTTATGGGACTCCTAACAGTGGAAGTGGGGGATGCCTTTGGATCTTTTGCCTGCACTTGGGACCCTTTTCCTTTTCACTGGGTTGCCTTGTTAAGCCTTGATATGAGGTTTTGTGCTAGTTGTATTGTAACTTCTTATTCCATGTTCTGTTGAAGGCCCTGGGAGCCTGCTCTTTTCTGCAGGAAAAGAGAGGAGTGGATATGGAGGAGAGGTGAGGTGGGCTGGGGAAAACTGGAAGGAAAAGGAGAGGAGCCTTTGGTTGGAATGTCATGTATGAGAGAAGAAATCTTAAAAACCATCTTAATTTTGTAGCTTGGATCTCCAAAATATGAGGAAAGCAAAAGAGAAGGCAGTGTTTGCCCAAAGGCTCACCAGGTTTGCTGCCATTGGAATTTTCTAACAGTCAAACTGTTATAATCTAGGCTCCACACTTCATTTTGGCTCTTGGGAGATTAACCAACCACTTGAATGCTGATTTAGTGCTTAAAAGACTAAAGACTTTAAAAGTCATGGGCTGGTAGCTTTCAGAGTTTTAAAAATAAATCTTTCTCACTGTAACGCAGGAAGTGCACCTGCATATATTTATTCAAAGGCCAAGATCTGTGGTCATCCCCAATACAACCCCCAAAGTGAGAGGAAGCCTTGAAACCGTGTTACAGTAGCCGCCTTCTGGTCTACCCACAAAAAAAACGTTACTAGATATCCTTATCGCTCTAATGTGAGTCTGTATGCTCCAAGTCCGATTGATGTAGAATGATGCAAGAAGCTTAGTTTGTTACTAAACAGGAAATTTGATTAAAAAAAAAACACAAAGGAAAATATTTGTTAATGGTGGTGAAGTTAGAGCTCACTCTCACATAACAACAGAAAAATCTGTTACTGTCTTGGAGATGCTGCAGGAAACCTACTTAAAATATCATTAAAATACCACCTCACAGCACAGGGGCCCAAGAGAAAGACTTAATGTTAATTTGCAGAACAAAAGCAGTCCAAGCCTACAACCAATCTATTAGCACATTAGGCAAGGCAGGGCTCTCCCCTTCAGTTGTTCCTACCTCAGGAAGCCAAGGCCCTCTTGCAGCTTCCCTCCTGTCACGAGCTGGCCCCCAACCCCTCTGCACCTGGACCCTGGTTTTGTCTCTCTCTCTCTCTCTCTCTCTCTCTCTCTCTCTCTCTCTCTCTCTCTCTCTCTCTGTGTGTGTGTGTGTGTGTGTGTGTGTGTGTGTGTGTGTGTGTTATGAAGAGAGGTTATTTCGCCATGGAGAGAGGAGGACTTTCATGACTTCAAACATGGACATTAGATCAAGTTTTTATCTTCCTTCATAATCCTGTCTTTGATGTCACCAGACTGAAACCTCTCAGAATAAAAGGGAGAGCTGTGAAAAGAGGCCTGGTTAATTTATACGTTTAAGTGCTGCCGCCCTAATTCGCCTGGGTAGCATTTTCATTGTCTTCTGCTTTGCATCCTAAAGGCAGGCTTACACCAGGCAATTATGAATGGCCCCTCTGAACAAATAATTGAAATTCACAAGTTGCGGAGTGTGGGGAGACAATGTCTGGGTTGGAGGTGTGAGGTCAGATGTATCCCCTTGGGCATTATTAAAGTTGCAGGCTCTTCTCCCAGAGTCCGTATTTGTCTTGCATTAGTTTTAATGGCAACTAATCAGGTAAGCTGCATGTGCTGAAGACCGAGTGGTCTCAGGGAGGGATATATTTACAAAGCAGTCGGAGAGGCTGGGCGCCTTTGATATGTGCTAGCAGCAAGTCTCCATAAAACAGGGGCACCAATGTGGACACCCAATTTCACAAATAAGAAAAGAAAATGGGCTTAATTTTGAGGGGGGAAAGGAGTATTGGGTTTTTTAAAAATAAAAAACAAAAATTTGAAGGGTTTCTTGAATCTCAGAATTTATCCCCACCCCCACCCCACTCCCTCCCGCCTTCCACACTGAGGATAATGTCATCCACACAGGAGACCCCAGTGAACGTCTAAAGGCAAGCATATTTGCACATGTGCATTCATGCCCACACCCCCTTAGCTGACTAATTATGAGCTAATTACTCCAAGCCAAATTCTGCCCTCTGCTGTGGGTGTCCAAATTAGTTAACGTGCAGCGTGTTTTCTAAGGAAAAGGGCAGGCAGGATCTGCATTCGTGGGAGGGAGCGTTCGTTCTAAGTGCTCTTAACCACGGGGCCATCTCTCCAGCCCCCTTCACGTGTGCTTTCATGTTGTGTACTTTCACACATGATTTCAGGTATTTGTATAAAATCTAGGACCACGCGTGAGAGAAAACAGAAGTCTTCCTGAAATTTGCTTAATTCATTTAATATGGTAATCTCCAGTATCTCCAGTTGTGTCCATTTTCCTGGAAATCATACAACTTCAATCTATCATATGAATTTAAAATTCATTATACATATAAACACATATATAAAGAGAAAAGTATATATAGAGGAAGAGACAGAGACACAAAAATGTCTATATATACATATAATTACACATACACACAAACACGGGGCTGGGGGAGAGAGAGAGAGAGAGAGAGAGAGAGAGAGAGAGAGAGAGAGAGAGAGAGAGAGAGAGAGGTTTTTCTACCTGTCTGTCACTTACTGGATGCATGGGCTGATTCAAAACTTTAGCTCTGGGGTTGGGGATTTAGCTCAGTGGTAGAGCGCTTGCCTAGCAAGCACAAGGCCCTGGGTTCGGTCCCCAGCTCCGAAAAAAGAAAAGAAAAAAAAAACCTTTAGCTCTTGTGAATAAAGTTGCAACATACACTGATGTGCAAGTGTCCCTGTGATGTGTTGACTTGTAATCCTTCAGATAAATACTCAAGGTTATGTGTCTGGGTCACGTGGTCATTCTGGTCTTAATTTGTTTTGTGTTTTGTTTTCATGGACTTCCATTCTGATGTCCAGAATGGCTAAGCTACTTTATATTCCCACCAGCAGTGTATCCTGGCCCCTTGTCTCCATGTCCTCACTAGAATTTGTGGTTATTTGTTTCGTTAATGACTGATTTTCTAACTGGGGCAAAATGGAATCCCAGTGTGGTTTGGTTTGCATTTCTCTGATCTTTAGTGAGGTTGAACATTTAAAAAATACGTTTATTGGTCATTTCTACTTCATCTTCTGAAATCCATTTTATTAACTTTTTGTTGTTGATAGTGGTGGGGTTTTTTTGTTTTGTTTATTTGTTCGTTTTTGTTTTTTGTTTATTTCCAGACAGGTTCTCATTATGTATTCCAGCTGGCCTGGGATGTTGTATGTGAACCCGGCTGGCCTTGAACTCTCAGAGATCCACCTGCCTCTGCATACCAAATGTTGGTATTAAAAGCCTAGGCCATCATACCCAGCTCTCTAGATTCTATATATTAATTGTCAACAAAGATTTCCTCCCATCTATAATCTGTCTTTTTCACTCTGTTTCCTTTGCTGTATAGAAACACTTTAATTTCACAGGGTCCCATCTGTCAGTTATTGGCCTTGTTTCTTGAAGAGGCCTATTCAGAAAGTCTTTGCCCATGAGCATGTCTAAATGTTTCTCTACTTTTTCCTCAGACAGTTCTAGAGCTCAAGCTTCCAGATCTTATATGGAGGTCTTCAGTCCATTTGGAGTTGCTCTTCATGCTGGGTAGGAGAGGGAGTGCTGATTTCATTCTTCCTCCCATGGACATCCAATTTTCCAAGCACTATTTATTGAAGACATTGTCTTTTCTTAGCATTTCTATGCTTTTCATTTTTCTTTTCCTTTCTTTCTTTCTTTCTTTCTTTCTTTTTTTTTTTTTTTTTGGCAACTTTGTCAAAAACCAAGTGTCTGTAGCTGTGTGGGTTCATATCCAGATCACCTATTCTATTCCATGTGTCTGGTTTTGTGCTGGTATCATTGCTCTGAAATATAACTTGAAATCAGATGTGAGGACGTCACCAGAATATTCTTTTTTGCTCAATATAGCTTTGGCTCAGTGGTATTTTTTTTTTACAGATTTACTTTACTTGTTCATTCACTGATGGACCCTGTGACTGAGTCCATATCCTGGCTACAGTGAATAGCTACTGTGAATAGCATGGATATATCAGTACAAGTGCCTCTTTGGAGTTTCTTGATAATCCCATTTGTTCATTTGTTTCTTCTGTTGCCTATGCTTTCAGAATAATATAGAATAAAATCTTTGTTCAGTACGATGTCTTAGAAAGTTTCCCTGATGTTCTCTTCTTGCAATTTCACAACATCTGGCCTTGAATGTAAATTTTTAACTGACTTTTAGCTGATTTGGGTGCTTGCAGAAGGTAGGAGCTGGATTTTATTCTGCATGTTGATAGTTTCCCTAGCATCATTTATGGAAGACAGTCTCTATCCAGTTGCCTCTAAGTGTTTAGGGTCATTTCTGGGATTTCTATTTTATTTGCTGGGATATGTGTCATTTCGTGTCATTAATGTACTGTTTTCATTACTGTGGCTTTTGTAGTATATTTTGATTTCAAATCAACTAACATGGTGGCTTGAGCCAACTTTGTTCTACTTAGTCAAGAGCACTTTGATTCCTGGAAATCCTTTGGGGCTTTATATAAAGTTTTGTCAGTTCCTGTAAAGAATGGCATTCTTTGTTGATGAAGGCTGTATATGAACAATGTTATTGATTATCATCCACAGACACAGGATTTCTTTCCATTTATTTGCATCATCATTATTTCTTTCACCATTATTCTCATCTTGGACTTGGAGATCTGCATGCCTCTGTCTCTGAATGCTGGGATTAAAGGTGTGGACCACCACACCTGGACCTAAGCCTTTCTTTACCTTTCCACAGAGACTCATAAGTTCTGAGTTGCAGTTCATTCCAGATATAGTCAAATCAACAACCAAGAGTAGCCATCACAATACATCCCTTGTCAATTTGGCACATAATCATATCTCTTTATGTTCAAATGAAAACAATAACCAGGTCATAATAACACCTAACATGACACAACTATGTCTTGTTCAGCTGCAAATACATAAACAATAAGCTTAACTAAATGGAGTCTTGTCCCAAGGTCATCACTCTTTTAATTCCATTTAATATCTTTGAACACAGGATTTAACTCCATTACACTTCCTGATGACACTTTACTCTGAAGCATACATTTTGTATTTTTCCTTTCTAAGCTGGCTGTGCTTGATCAAAATGTTCCTCATAAGAGTGAACCACAGGACAAAGTGTAAACTAGTCTTTTCTGAAACTTCCTTTGTCAGTGTAATTAATCTAAATATCTTTATTTTAGCCTCAGACAGACTTTTCAAACAAAGACATAAATAAGACATATTCTTTAGCAGATCTCTGGGTCACATACTAACAGTCTTCTCTGAAACTTCTTGAGCCAGGACCCCACAGTTCAAATCACTCTCAGCACCAAAGCTTTGTTTTCCCTAAGCCTACTAGGATGGCCCATTAAGCCTCACTTAAAGTATCCCACTGCTTTCCAAATCCAAAGTTCCAAAATATGCAAAAGCATGGTCAGGCTTATCACAGAAATACCCCAGTCTGTGGTACCAACTTGTGTCTTAGTTTGTGTTTTGTTGTTGTGAAGAGACACCATGACCAAGGCAACTTTTATAAAGGAAAACGTTTATTTAGGACTGGCTGAGGAGCTGAGAGTTCTACATCTTGATTCCAAGGCAGCCAGGAAGAGACTGTCTTCTGCAGGCAGCCAGAAACCTGTTTCTTCCACACTGGGCTGAGCTTGAACATAAAAAGAGACCTCAAAACCCATTCCCAAGTGACACACTTCCTCTAACAAAGCCACACCTCCTCCAGTAAGGTCATACCTCCTATTAGTGCCACTTGCATTGGTCATACATATTCAAAAGCACCACACACTCTTTTGGGGAAAACTAAGTTTCTCTCTCTTTGAAGCTACCAATGGCAAATAGCTTCTTGGACAGAGGTGTGCTCACTTCCCTTCCTCTCTGCTCAGATTTTGTCTAACTTGAGCATCTGCAGGTCTCCTGCATGCTGTCACCGAATCTGTAAATTTGTATATGCATCTGCCTTGATGTATCTGGAAAATTACGTTTTCTTGGAGTCATCCATTACCTCTTACAGTCTTTCTGCCCCATTTTCCACATAGACCTCTGAGCCTTGAAGGAAAAGGTGTAATGGAGACATCACATTCAGGGCTGAGTACTCCAGTCCTTTACATAACTGTCCAGTTATGATTCTCTTGTGTTCATTACTATTTATTGTAAGAGGAAACATCTTTAAAGAAGGTTGAGCAGTACATTGATCTGACATTGTAGTTAGAGGTCTAATTTAGGCTCCAGTCTCTTTTCCAGTATATTTAAGACAGGGTTTCATCATATGTTCCAGGCTGGGCTGAAACTCAAAATCCTCCTACCTCAGTAGCCCAGTGGCTGTCATCACAGACTAGCAACCACCACGCTATCAAAGAAACTTCTTGAGATATTGAATCACTTTTTATCAAAGTCAATATTTGATTTCACAAAATCACAGAACTGTAAGATGAGATATTATTACAGTAAAATTCCATTCAAGCATTATAGAATAAAGAGCATTTATAATAGTCTGGTTGCATTTCACTGTGGCATGACCTAGAAATTCAAAGTAAATGCTTTTAATTTCAAAAGAAAGTTTAACCAATTCAAACATATTTTTGTAAACAAACCTGCTTCATTTGAAAAGCATAAAATAGAATGGACCATCTTTGTAATTCTCCAACCTCAACGTGCAAATTAATGGCCCCCTAGGTGCCCTGTATATCGTTACAAAACCTACATCCTTTTCACCTCCTTTATAGTCCCTTTTATGGCTATTAATTTTTAATTCTAGAGACATAGTCACTAGACATAGTCACTATTTCTTGTCCTCTGGTGGGAGATAAATGTGATTTAGATGCTGTTTTATGTATGCTTGGGAGTGATGGCTCTGATTGTATCTATTCCCCAAGAGAAAAATTGCTGGTTTCCACAACCCTTTCTTTGCTGGTCATAAAACAAATATTAAACAATGGCAATAAGCTATGAACCTTCTTGAGTGCTCCAGCTTTTAATTAAATGATTGCTGATAAAATATGACCCAATACCGTTTGTATAGAAAACTCAACAGGCTGAACCTTTGTGTTGACTATACATACTGCTTGGCCCCTTGAGACCTAGTGCACATGCAGAATCCCAGCTCTTATTTCTAGAGCCATTTTACAATGTGTAGCTTTCTGGTATGTGAACACAGTGGCTTCCCAAGTTGAGTTTTGTATAAACAGAATTTCAGATTCTTAAGTAGATTCTCCTTATCTTTATTATACTTAATAGTTTGGATTAGCAGCCACTGATGTCACATTTCCAAAGAAATGGTGAGCTTTTGAAGTCTGCAGCTCTTCCAGTGTATCTAGCAATGAACCTATAGAGAAAAGCGACAAGTTTTACATGGCAAGACTTCACGATGATCTAGAATTACTAGAAGCAAACTCTTCTAAACACTGGATGTTTAAAGGAAGACATTTCACTCAGTGCTGCCTGGCCAGACTCTCGGGATTTTAGGGAAAGGTTATAAGATCCTCTAATGCCTACTTTTTCCTGTATACTATATATATATATATATATATATATATATATATATATATATATATTTTTTTTTAAGAGAACTATTTGGAGTTTTTAGAGAATTCTCTTCTCAAAGCTTCACAACATGTTACTCCTTCAAAATGCATTTTTTTGTTCAACATGTCCAAACAATAATGTTCAGAGACATTAGTGCATGTATAAGAAATTAGTTGAAGCTGGCTGGTGCCAGCTAACTGTGCCCCTGACTGCTGCCATACAAACACTCCATATCTGTCCTCTACAGCATTAACCAGATTGAGTGATGACCATGTATCAGAGGCAGAGTTCCCAAGATGGGTTGAGGTTAACAACTTGCAAAGCTTCATCAAAATTGATTTTGTAAATCATTCATTTGTTGGCTTCAAGCATTCTCAGTGGCAGCATACTCTTTTTAATCCCAGCATCTAGGATACAGAAGCAGGTAGATCTCAGTGATGTCAGTGTCGCCCTGGTCTACATAACAAGTTCCAGGCTCGCCAAGGCTACATAGGGAGACCCTGTCTCGAAAATAAAATAGCCACACTGTATATCAGTCACAGCTTCTATAGACCCATGTTGTTCATTTTTCAGTGTGCGCTCAAACTACTAAAAACTCCATGCTTATTTCAAGTGCAGGCCTGACATGACATTCAAGATTCTGCAAGTCTACCTAGTTCCTCGGTAAGTAAGGTCTGGACTTGATAACACTAGGAGATGTTTCAATGCTTCTGTGGACTGAACACACATTATTTATTGGATCAGAGCACAGAGTTGTAAATGCTGCTGGTGATGTCATTCCAGTTTTTCCTTTGGTGATAAATACATCCTCTGGGAATGCTTGCAGCCAACAAAGAGGACTGTAAACTGAATGACAGGATAAAAACGAGCAGAGGGAGAGAGACCATAGAAGGATCTGCTGTGTCTCCTCTCTTGGCTGTCACTCTTGATAAATGGCTCTATGCAGAAAGGTTGGATTCAACTGCAGTGATGACTTGCAATTAAATCTTCTATGCATTTTCAGCCCTGCTTCTCATTAGCATACTCTTCATAATGTATACCGTAACTACATAATACATGGCCTATCAAGGTGGAGCCAAATCTTTGTTTTGGTAGATGGTACAAACATTGGAATCTAGCTCTCTAAACATGGAATTTAATTTTATATCTTAAAGCTTACATGTTAGCTTTGTAACATCAACTCAAAATGAGACAGGAAATACATATCACAAGTTAGAATGAAATGTGTAAAAACATCACTGTCTTCTCTGTATTCATCTGTTCATTTGACAGCATTTACTGAGTCTCTACAATATGCCAGAAAGGGCTGTAGGATAAAGCGGTGGTCAAAGCCTACACCCTTCCTGCCTTGGTTTATTTAAATGGTCTAGAACTCAGCAGGCAGAGATAATAAGGAACCAACAACAGCAAAGATAAAGCTTAGAAGGGGTGAAGAGGAAGCGAGGGAGGGAGATGTTTCCTATGGAGGAGGTGGGCAGCAAAGAGCACACAGCCTAGGCACAGGATGTGAGAATGCCTGTTTGGGTATACAGCTAAAGAGAAAATGGGGCAGAAGAAGAGGAATCAAGAACTACAATATTTTGCCCAGAGAAGCCACAAGAATCTGGCCACCATTTTGCATTCATTTTATATTTGTTTTTAAGACAGGCTCTTGTATATTGGTCATGCTGGCTTCAAACTCACAATCTTCCTTCTTTAGTGTCCTGGGAGCTAGGGTTACAAGTATGTGTCGCCTCTGAACTTCTCAGATTCATGCTCTAGTAAAAATTTTATATAAGCAGTGATGAACTAAGAAACAGAATATGCTAGGTGCTGTTCTACTAAATTCAATTTTCAGCTGGTAGAGAAATGAAGAAAATGAGTGTTATCGTATATGAAAATCCAACAATAAACAATCCTTTAAAATATATGTTAGTGTTTCTGTTATATACAAGTGTTAGTTTTTAAGCTTTAGATATGTACATGTCAACCTGAATAAACATAGAGGCTAGATATCTAGTCAGGCATCGTGGGAGGATCTCTCAACAATAGAGAATTAGAGTATAGTGGTATGCAGTGATAACATGGGAAATCAGAATGGAAGGATTAAATGGGAAGGGCATGGGAGAGAAGGGTAAAAGAGGGAGTATGAGGAAGGTCAACGAATAATAAAAGGCATTTTGAAAACATGGAAACCTATTGCAGAAACTCCCTAAAATACATACATATGTGAAAGAAATATAAATAGAGTCACTGTATAACAGAGGAGGTAATACCCCATCTAGAAATCTTATGTCATCTAGGACAACCTCCAGTGCCAGGAATGGGATGCATCTTGTTGACTGGCCAAAGGGTCCTGTAGACATCCCCAAACATCAGTTATTACCCAGGCTATCAGCTACTCCCCACAACCTGATGGGAAGGCCCTGCTGCTGAGGACAGAACTTACTTATATCATCGAACATGGAGAACTGAGAATAATGTTTTGTATATAACTTGACAGCTATACTTCTCAGTGCATATACATGGCTTCGAGGTGATAGGTACAGTGAAGATAGATACTCACGGCTTCTTAAAAGAACTTTGCTTAATTTGCTCATAAATATTTCCATAATCTATTATATACACATTTAAATTTTGTTTTTGAATATTTTATCCTTCACTCATTTTTATTGCATGTGTATTGATCAATAATACACTATTTTAATCAATACGTCAAAAATTCACAAAATGATTATCTCTATAGATTTAGACAAGGTTATGACAAAAATGCTTCACCAAAGAAGCTCAACTTCCAGGATATGGAGTAAAAATACCATGCCCCACTCACTGTCAAGATACAAATCCTAGCTGTTATATGTTAAGTAAAGGAGACATGACTCTCAAGGCAGAAATCAGAGGGTAGACTGACTAGAGATATTCAGACCCAAAGAATGACCTGGTAATGGGTTTCCTGAATTTCTTTTCTGCTGTATACATTCAAGAGTCAGAATTGAAGAAGACTGTGACCCAGAAACACCAACATGCAGAAGAAATATCCTGCTCTGTCTAGCAAGAGTGGTGCAGGAGCAGCCTAAAAAAAAAAATAATAAAAAAAATAAAAGCCACTCTACTCCAGCTGTCTTTGTCAGTGTTCTGCCACCGTGAAGGAAGACCAAGCAACTCTTAAAAAAGAGAACATTTAATTGGGGCTAGCTTACAGTTTCAGAGAGATAGTCTGTTTTCATCATGGTGGGGAGCGTGGTGGCACATAGGCAGATATAGTACTGGAGAAATAGTTGAGAGTTCTACATCTGAATTCATAGACAGTAAGAAGAGAGTGAGAGACACTGGGCCTGGCATGGGTTTTTGAGACCCCAAAGCCCACCCAAAGCCCACCCCACAATGACATACTTCCTCCAACGAAGCCACACTTACACTAACAAGGTAACATCTTCTAATCCTTCCCAAGTCGTGACTAATTCAAACCACCACCCAACCCAAGTACAAACATCAAAACCACAGCTCACCACAACCTCATCAGCAAATACTAAACAGGAAGTCTAGACTTATTCCCCTGAAATGTTATAACCAAGCACTTCAACTCCTGACCATAATGGTGTCAAAGAAGGATAGATGGGGTTATAGAGCTTTCATCCACAATAACTGGTAATAAGACCTTCCCTCTCTACCTCTGTTGTATCCACAGAGAGCAAGCTGGGAGCCCTGACCTGGACCTAATGCTCTAGTGATAAGGGGAACGTTTTGTCTCCAGTGGTGCTGTCACAAGACATTGTTGAAATATTAAGACTCTGCTACTGTTCAACAGTAACCCCAACAAATGGCACCAGTGGAAACCACATGAGGAGCCCAAACTCCTACTCTTGCTCAGTAGAAGCAAGAAAGTCTTCCAACTCAGTGTCAACAATGGAGCGCTGTGATTCTTTCTCACATGGCCTTATACCTTTCCAGTCCCCCCAGAGTAATGCTAAAGAAAGTCAGCCATCTAAAACTCGGGGGGGGGGAGGGTGCTGAGGGGTAAATAAGATCCAGAGTCCTGTAATATAATATAAAAAATTCAGGTTTCAATTGAAAATCACTCCTAATGCCCAGAACCAGGAGGATTTCAAAAAGTATAAAAAGGTCATCAAAAGGTGCCAACAGACCCAGAATCACACATGCTCAAACATGAAAAGGTAGAAAGCTGCTGGATGTGGTGGCACATGCCTTTGATCCCAGTCGTTTGGAGGCAGAGGCAGGTAGATCTCAATGTTTTTGAGGCTACCCTGATAGGGAGCCATGTCTAAAAATAAAATTAGAATGAATCCTTCATCAGAAAAATTGATGAACCAAAGAAGATTCAGAAATTCCAGCGATAAAAATGCTGTGGCAGAAATAGAAAGTTCAACAGAGAGTTCCACACTAGAATGAACTAAACATGGGACATGGGACTAGGGAAGGTGTAAGTGAGGAGTGGCAGAATACTAGTGACAGTGAGTGTCATAACAATAGTGACACACAGTAACAGCAATTACTCTGACGAGCAGCCAAAAACTAAACTAAAATACCTGAACAAACTCTGCAACAAAATATTTAAACTATGCAGTTAAATCTTTCTTAGGTATTGAGCCAAGATCTCACCATGCAGAAGTATCCTCTATTGATCTCCTTTCACCAGCAAGGCCCTAGTTCCTAAAAGGACTGCAGCAAGCTGACAGCCAGTTGGTCAAAATATGAAACTGTGGGGAACATTTCAAATTCACACTGTAACAGAAATAAAATATCACTACCTAAAATATCAGTGTTGAATATATAAGGGATATGAATGTCCTAGTCAAAACATACAGTAGACTAATTAAAAAGCATAGTTCAGGGGCTGGAGAGATGGCTCAGTGGTTAAGAGCACCGACTGCTCTACTAGAGGTCCTGAGTTCAATTCCCAGAAACCACATGGTGTCTCACAACCATCTGTAGTGGGATCTCATTCCCTCTTCTAGTGTGCATGAAGGCAGAGTACTCATGTATACATTAACTAAATAAACAAACAAATAAATTAAGTAAAAACATAGTTCAACTACATACTGTATGCAAGAAACTCACTCCAAATCTAATCATGACAAGTTGAAAATTAAATTCAAAGGAAAAGAGAAATCATATAAGTATTAATGGGGGGAGGCATGCTGGTCCAAGTGATCTTTTCTGCCATCTGAGGCTATGGTTACACCTGGGTCCATGCTGCTGCTGGGGTCATGTCTGAGTTCATGGTCCTATTATAGTGGGGTCTGTGTTGATGTTTGAGACCTGTGTTACCACCAAAGGCCATGTAGTTGTCCTTGGTCTGTCCTTAAGACCATGTTCATGTCCAAGCACTATGTCGAGCTGGCCTGCCTTTTGCTTGGACAGCATGGGAGAGGTGACTCTGATGGTATGGGCTCAGAGAGCTGGCCCCTATAGCGCGAGTGAGGGACAGCTGACCCTGGTCCTTATCTGCCTTGCAGTGGTGTGGGTGTGGAAGAAATGCCCCACCTAATTCTACCTGTGGCAGAAGGGAGAGCTGGCCCCTGGGGTCATCAGAACTGGTCAGCTGGCCCTGTTCCAGCTATAGCACTCAAGAGTACAGGCCTTACACCTCACTTGGGCAGCACAGAGCTGGCCCTGGTGAATGAGATGGGGAGATCTGACCCTACCCTTTCCCATAGCCAGCTGTAGCATGAGGTAAGTGTCTTAGGGTTTTACTACTATGAACAGACACCATGACCAAGGCAAGTCTTATAAAGGACAACATTGAATTGGGGCTGGCATACAGGTTCAGAGATTCAATCCATTATCATCAAGGTGGGAACATGGCAGCATCTAGGCAGTCATGGTACGGGAGGAGCTGAGATTTCTACATCTTCATCTGAAGGCTGCTAGGAGAATATTATCTTGTAGGCAGCTAGGATGAGGGTCTTAAGGCCCACATCCATGGTGACACACCTACTCTAACAAAGCCACACCTACTCCAACAGTCCACACGTTCTAATAGTGCCATCCCCCTGGGCAGAGAATTTACAAACCATCACAGTGAGCTAGCTGGAGCAGTGCTAGAGAGCATACCCTGGTGGTGAAGGTGCAGGAGAGCTGGTGTGCTGACCAATTCAGCTACCTCCCAGGCCCAGGTCCAAGGCTTTGAGTTGGCCTATTCCAACATCTACCTCATCTATGAATTACCAGAGCACACAAAGGGGCAGATCATGCAGGTTCAGCAGGATCTCCTTATACAGGGCAACCATAGGGTATCTGAGAGGAGTCCTGGTAAGAATCCAGTATTGATAGTGTAGCAGATGCCAGAGGCCTCTAATCAGACCAATGAGCTGTTGCAATAAATACTTGCAGGTTAACAATGTATGGACAAAGTGTATACTGTGTGACACATTGTGACACACTACAGCTTCCATGACAAGATGGGGTGTTTGTTTTTTATTTTCTTTTGGTAATGTAGAAGGCAGATATGAAGGGATGGGGAGATGAGTGGGATTGGGTACATGATGTGAAATTCACAAAGAATCAATAAAGCATTTTAAAAAATGAATAGAGCTGACTGGTAAACAAGGCTATGCCTTATACTTATTTATTATATATTAACAGGATATGTAGACATAAGCTATACAGATTTATTATATATAAGTATTTATTATATTGACCTCAACAATACTCTCTCAATAATGTATACTATTAGACTGAAGGTCAGAGAGGATAGAAGACAATTCGGTAACAGCATAAACCAGTAGGAGCAAACAATTTTCTATACTATTTCGGTTCACACCAGCAAGACACATTACCTTGAACATTATTGGACCAAAGTCTTTCTTCCACAATACATGTAAGTCCGAGGCTATCCAAAGTTCTTTGCCACAAGACCTTTCTACTCTCCTAACTTACTCCATTACAGTGTGAAGACTAAAAGGGAAATAAACAGGATTTTTCTTTGAAATACCCTCATATTTGGAAGTAAATTACTAGATTCAGTCCGTGTTCAAAGGTGGCACACTACAGGAGAACATGAATATCAGGAACTGGGTGTCACTGGGCTATCAAGAGTCTGAATACCACCTTCCTATTCGTTCCTCCATTCCAAAGCAAACTCATGATCAGCTCAACCACAGATACGTATTTCTACAAGACAAAAGTATTCTTTTATAAACCATTATAGCAGCTTAAGAAATAAGAAAATAAAATAATTTAAAACTAAGTTTTTAATCAATATTCAAAACTTCAAGTTATTTTATATATGACTAGACAGTTGGTTTATTGAACTTAGAATTTAAGCAAGGTCTCCCTTCATATATGATTTTAAGTCTCTTTCTTAATATCCCAAAAGATTCAATATTCTGAGTCTCTAATAATTCTTCTCTGCTTCCTTTCCTCTGAGTTCATTTCAACATTATGTTTCATTGCTTTATTGTTTGGTTTTTCTTATAGAAAGCTACTTTCATTAAATATTAAGGGTACTTAGTAATAAAAATTACGTTCTTTAATGAGTATCAAAATATAAAATAAATATAAGGGCATGGTAAAAAGAACAAAGTCAAAGAAACACCTAGGCATTTTCTTATGCAGACATATGTATGCATATTATTTTTAAATTTTATGCAAATTGATCTGGGCATAGTGGCAAAAACCTATAATTACAACACTCAGGAGACTTGAGGCAGTGGAATCATGAGTTCTAATCCAGTTTGGGTTCTATGATGAACGCAAAAAGAAAAAAGAGAAAGAGAAGAGATAAAAATTGGATGGCAAAAAAATTGGATGACTACTACATTCTCTCTTATAACTCATTTACTTATTTAAATATACTGTGAAGATCTTCCCAAAGCATACACAGGTCTATTTAAATATTCCTAAGTTTTCATAGTGTACTTATACTATTACACATTTTACACATCTCTCTAACAGATGAACTTCATGCTAAAAATAAAAGTCTTGGTCAGAATTTCCATTGCTGTGATAAAACCCCATGACCAAAAGCAGCTTGGAGAGGAAAAGGTTTATTTCATCCTACAAATCCTATTCGCCTCCATCACTGAGGGAATTCAGGGCAGGAACTCACTCAACCTGGAGGAAGGAACTGAAGCAGAGGCCTTTGGAGTAGTGTTGCTTAGTGGCTTGCTCACTTAAGGCTTGCTCAACCTACCTACTTATAGCACCCAAGACCAGCAGCGCAGAGGTGACACCACCCACAATGAGATGGGCTCGCCCATATCAATTATCAATCAAGAAAATGACCCCACAGTTTTGCCCACAGACCAATCTGGTGGGGACCATGTTCTCAATTAATGTTTCCATCTCTCAAATGACTAGCTTTTCTGTCGAGTTAACATTAATCCAGCTGGCACAAACAGTAATGCTTATTTTATTTTGTTCTTTGAGACAGTCTTTTTATATAGCCCAGAGGGTTGTTCTCAAACTCATGATCCTCCTGCCTTGGCCTCCCAAGTTTGGAATGCCTTTACATGTCAAGTAAGAATGGCCAAATAAAATAGAAGTTATCAACAAAATGTAAGTCTCAGATAGGTAACAAGTAATATTTAGGAAAGAAACATCCTGAAGTTTATATGAATGGGGAGCTATTGAACTAAGAGCACAAATGACTGTAAGTTGAGTCTAATGTGCATCATGGATGGAGGTGAATATGTCCGTTGATGTGATGGCCATTATACAGTGTCTATACATACCAAATATTATGCACATTTGCCCAGAGATGTAGCTCATGTCCACAAGGTTCATTCTGCATCTTGATACCCAATCTTGCAGTATTGAAAGATGATGAGACCACTAAGAGGTATGGCTTCATGGAAAGCGAGTGTGCTATGGCTGCCTGGTACAGGGACTGATGCTGGTCCAGCAGAATTGGTTAGGTCTTTCGGATGTGGATCACTTCCCTTGAGAACAGAGTTGGGAAACACGGAGTTCTTTCCTGGCAATTCTTACTTGCGCTCACAAATACCTCTTCTTCAAATGGTTGACTCTATCCATTCGTTTCTTTGTCATGCTGTTATATACTTTGAAGTCCCTTACAAAGATGCTGTTTGGAATCGCCAACAACCATTTTGGCTAAACAAACCTTTTTTTAAATCTGTGCATTGGCTATTCTGTTAAACATATGTTTAATATTTTTAAAGTATGCTTCTGATATTTATCAAGTAAGCTTTTTAAAAGAAAATAAGCTATGTTTAGTGTTCATGACTGAGGCCAGAGGATTAAGTTTGAGGACAGTGATAATGAGAGAGAGAGAGAGAGAGAGAGAGAGAGAGAGAGAGAGAGAGAGAGAGAGAGAAGTAGATTACAGTTTCAGTAACAAATTTCAAAGACAGTGGTTAAGTATCACTGTCTTTTTCTGAGGAAAGCCCCTTGCTTACCCACTTTACAAGTGTTTTGAGGTTTTTTTTATTTGTTAGAAATTATATATAGTATCAATCTGGTAATCAAATTATTAGGTCATCCTTTTCTAGAATCTTTATGATCTCTTCAAATTCATCAAACCCATTTTGGGGAACTAGCAAACAAGGTTTTGTTCCCCTGCAATCTTTTATTCTGTGTTCATTCTCAACCTATTTCCAAACTAGAGAAAACCCTTCTTATCCTACACTCTGAGAATGGGGTTGGGAATCAAGCTTCACAGCAGGCTAACATCCAGAACATCTTTTCTGTGGTTAGCACCGGATGTCACCATTTCAGAAAGCTAAATGTCATATAAAGACACCTGGATCTTTTAAGGAAAATAACAAGGAACCAAAGTGTTCCATTAGAAAGGCCTCAATGTCTGAAGCAAGCAGCCACATCCCTTGTAATGGCAGATAGTCACATATTAGGGCTTTCTCGTTGTCTTCCATAGAAGTTAGGGACTGGATAGAACTTGCATATATATTTGTGTTATATACTCCTATGCAGACAGATGGGAAGAGTCTAATTTTCTTTTGTCTAAGGCACAGTTACCTTTCCTGTGATGTTTCCTACTGTTCTTTTAAGGTTTTCTTATGAATTGTTTATAAAGGGATAGCTTGAAACTCCATCTTTAAATCAAATTATCCAAGATCAGGGACAATAGATTTTTTTTATTGTGCTTCAACACATTCATCTAGAATTTATAATAGAAAAAAACCAAATGAGGATTTATATATGCTGCCACTCAGCTTTGGCTGTTCAGGGGTCCCAAAATTATTTATTGGCCAATATGTAATTTTCTTGTGATGGTACCATTTATCCTGTTAACTTAGCTAAAATGGGTGCTTTTCATTACTTTCCCTCAACAAGAGTAACTTCCAAAACATTAAAATTATTAGACATTCTATAAAGGATACACAGCATTAAGTCATATTTTTTCCTGATATGAGAGAATTAATGTTCTAATGTTTATTTAAAAAAAAGACCAAAAAGTTATGTAGGAAGTTTGCCTTAAAAGAACCATTTTGAGAGAATCAGCTATGGTTAACTGAGTTATCCTTGAAAGTGGCATTGGAATCTCTTTATTTCATCATTGTATTTTAATTGTCAAAGATTGAGATTTGTTAATATTTTACATAATTCACTCCAATTATGCATGCCGATCTGTAGGGGACATGGCTGCCTTTTACCTTCAGCTATTTCAGGATTCTTATAACAGAATATGCAGAAGAATGAGAAGGATTGGCAAAATGGGAGAGCAGGGTAGAGTGCTGCCCAGCATCCTAGCATGTATGTGAAGAGGCAGAAAAAACATGGGTTCAAAGCCAGCCTGAGGAAAATGGCTAGACGCCCTCCTCATCCGCCCGCACATGCACACAAGCACACCACCCCCTTCAAACAAACAAACAAACAAGAGAAGGGAGAAAGGAATGAAAGGGGAAATGAGTGTAGCTCACTGCTTGCTGGACAGTTTATGGTCCCTTGTATTAGCTCAGCTGCCTTGCTGGAACTTAGAGGGAAGATGTGCTATTGTAGAGAAGTTGAAAATGAGTTAGCGAGGAGTTCTGACATGATCCCAGCTTTTGGCTTCCTTTTTCCTCTCGTTTTTGTGTGATTATGAGCATGTCTACATTCCTTCTGGCTTTGTGTGTGTGTGTGTGTGTGTGTGTGTGTGTGTGTGTGTGTGTGTGTGCACACGCACGCGCGTGTGCGCGTGCGTGCACGTGACAGCTGAAAACCTGAGATTAAAACATTAAATGTATTTCCAAAGGTACCAGGCAATAGAGTGAGACAGCTGTGGATGTGTTGGCTCAAGTGATGTAATTGTCACTCTCATCAAAGGAATTGCCTCTCATTAGATTTAGCTCCATTCTCAATAAGACATCATCATAAATATGATATAGGATTCATTTCAAAAGATCAGACCTATTAAATCAGTGCTGGAGACTGCTAGAAGATATAATTTTAAAGTACATTAAACACTCTTAAACACACGACCCTTCTTCCCCCAGATACCTCTGAAAAAATGTAATTAAAATGTCGTCCATTTTTTCTCAGGAAAAACTCATCAGATCTTTACAACATTAGAATATTGCATACCGCGAGTGTTTGATTTTATTCCGCTAGATTCAACATTAAGTACATAGCACTTACGCCTGCTTATAATGGAGAACCTGAAATGTGTGAAGACATGCTTCAAATGATGAAGAAATTGTAAATGCATCTAGTTGGAGGGGAAATAGACTATCTGCTAATTGCTTCAAGAATTGAGTGATTTGGAAGACCTCAGGAGAGGCCTCATTTCTCTCATTTGCATACACTTCTCTCTGGCTACCTGGCTTACTGTAAATGCTTTGATGATGTTGTGTGTGGAGTGTTCCTCATCAACACCAGAGATTGAGAAGGATTCTATGGCTCTGGGGACCAGAGGAATTCGACCCTCTAAAGAAGCTGCCCCTTGTTGATATCCAGCCCTTCAGAGAGCAGACTTCACATTATGACAGATGATCTGGTTTTCTAAGTCCATTGTTTTATTGTTATTTTTGCCATTAATTAATTGGCTTAATTTTCATGGTAAAGCCAGTTAATATAGCACTTTTGGCTCTTGTGAAGATGTTCTCTTAAGCAGGCTAATAAAGAAAAGATAGGGAAAGAACTAACACTATTATTTTGTTTCCTTTCAGAGGTTTTAACACCCGATAATGTTAATAACCAAGGGCTCTTCTGGATGCAACATGAAGCACAAAGGTGGCTTGTGGTATGCCTTTTACCTGAGTGGAAAATACAAATGCCTCTAAGGAGATGGATAGTAGAGGAAGGAGAAGAGAAGAGAGGAAGGGCAGAGGACAATAGAAACTGTGTACCCTGTTCCCAGACAATGGAGACAAAGGGGAGCTTCAGAAGAGAATAAAATCAAAAGGAAAACAAAGAATCAAACTGGCAATGAAGAAATAAAGACAGAGAAATTGAAGAGGGAGAAGCAAGCATCACAGATAGAGCATAGGGAAGAAGGAGGAAAAAAGAAAGTGGAAGAGATTCACGCTTGTGTGATAAGGATCGCACGTTATACTACTTCACAGAATAAGCCCGCCAATCAAGTCTTTGTGTGTGCCATAGTTTACTGACCAGCTACAGTGAAAATCTGACCCTGCGTTCTAATGCCGCATGAATACTAGACTTGGTAAACCTGTGTCTTCCATATTGAGATTGCTAGTGGGATTTTAGCATGTTAACATGTTAACTACCTTCGCCCAAACTCAAAACACAGTCTTTACAACTTAAAACTCACCCTGCAGTCAGTCTCCACCATGAGGCATTTATGAAGGTAATCAAAATGTTAGGATTTTTCATTTGTCTTGAGTACACAGCTATGATTTTAAACCATACAAAGAGTTACTGAGCATATCAGAGACAAGATACGATTCAAAAATTACGAGATGCGTAAGGTTAACTTTCATTTCAGAGAAATCTGTTCCATATGAATGTAAAATGAATAAAATATAAGGTCATCGGAAAATCATCCTGTTTTCATGAACCTTGATCGGGTAATAGATGTTACATTTGTTACTGAAATGTGAGTGAAAATAGAATTCAAGATAAGTTATTAATCATAATTAGAATGACTATGACAGGTCTGCAGTGACAAATACTTAACAAGTAGTAAGAATGCTTATTCATAACAAACCTCTTAATTCATTAGATTCTTCATTAAAAGGGCGACCCCTTAATAAGTTCAACCTAAAGTTGATATAACACTCTATTTGCATTTCTCTTTCTTTATTTCCATTTTAGGGCTGTATTGTTAATAAATTGAGATAAATCACTTAAAACATATAATTACTTGGATATGGTGGCATAGTAATTCCCTAAGCAATTGCACGGTTATAAGTTGTCAGTGTGCATATTAATCCATCATACCACCAGCCTTTATCTCCACTGATTTGCTACTCGCTGTTAGGAAAACAGAGGAGGAAGCACATGCTGCCCTTCCCTGAAAGTTTCATTGAGGCACAAGTAGGGCAAACACTGCTTTCCAATTAGGATCCCGCTGTTTGCCAGGACTTGACAATGACTAATTACAGTCCTAAATGACTTATTATGTCTGAATGCATGATTATTTATAAATACATTTTAAGAGCTGCATAAAAGAATCGGTCCTGGTTTAAATATGAAAGGCTACTTTTATGCAAAGGGCAAAGACCTGTTGAGCACCTTGAGGTCAAAGGAAAGAAGACATTTTAATGTTAATGTTAGGGTTTGCTTTAGGCTATCATTACCTCACAGTGGAGGGGGAGAAAGTAAGCAGTTTCTGATAATGAAGCTTTTAGAGGATCAGTGTTGGGGCTGTGTCTCAGGACTACAGACAACCAATATTAACACAGGGTATTATTTGGGCTAATCTGTTCCTCTTAAATATGAAGTTGCCTTAATTGGATTTTTTATCTTTTTTAAAAAATAGCATTTTATTTATTTGTTTAATTTAGTGTGTGTGTGTGTGTGTGTGTGTGTGTGTGAGAGAGAGAGAGAGAGAGAGAGAGAGAGAGAGAGAGAGAGAGAGCACATGCCATACATAGCATGTGAGTAGATATCAGGATACTTTCAGAAGTGAATTCTTTCCTTCCACCATGCAGGTGCAGGGAAAATGAACTGAGTAGTTCAGCCTTGGTGGGCAGTGTCTTCACCTTCTGAGCCACCTCACCTGCACCTTCTTAGGGCTCTTTCTTGTAAGAACTAAAAGCTTGAATGTATACAGCACTAAGACTGGCGCCTTGGACAGTGTGAACTCTGAGTAAAGCTTCTTCCCATTGCTCTCCTACCCCATTGACAGTATCAACTATGAGCTGCAGGGCAGGTTCCTACAGGGGAAAAAAGCCCAGTATATAATTTTAAAATACGTAGCTGTGGAGTTTTGAAATGTCATGGGAAGTCATTTGGTCATCAATTATTCATTGTCTGTGTAGGCACTGCAAACAAAATGAAGACCATGCACCGCTGCTGAAATGGGTTCCATCTCAGTCCAGTGTTTGGTGAAAATTGAGTAAAGGCAGGAGAGATGGCTCCAGGGATCCCAAATTCTCTTCTGCCTTCCTCAGATACACACACACACACACACACACACACACACACACACACACACACACAAAGAAAATAAATCTTTGAAAAATAGAGCAAAGTGCGATTATGAGTTGTTTAGTTAAAAATGACTGTTAAAATTTTTAAATATCCTAAAGGCACATGAGTAGAAACACTGGCATGTGAAATGCCATGTCTCTACAGTGTTGGTTACCAAGTTCCATTTTCTAAAATATTTTTTGCACACTCATGCAGCAAACAAAAGGAGCTACCGACGTCCACCTTTTTGACTGTGCTTTTGTGCAGTCCTTTCCCATGGCATAAGAGCAGAATCCACTACCTCCTTCTAGTGGATGGAATATGGCAAAAATAGTGAACCCTCGCCCTTCTGTACCAGGACTTTAGCATAAGAATGATGCAAGCAGTCATATTTGAAGAAACCGAATTGCAAGAATCTAGGACCTGAGGATCACTTCAAGTTACCCAGTAGCAAATGCTCAGGCCCTCGGTAATACATCCACAGCATACAAATTCTACTGTCACCTGAATGAGATTGAAGTAATACATTTTCCCAGTTGATCCTACAGATTAAAACAAATTCATTTGATATTCTTGATGGCAATCTTCTAAGTGTCTGAAGCCAGTAGTTTGTGCTCAACCCCCAACTCTCTGGAACTGTCATCCAAGCCACTGTGAGACAATTTATTCATAAACATAGGCAACTACTAGTTCTAATGATATTAAAAATGGCTAAAGAAACAATATGGGGGTGGGAAGATGGCTCAGTGGGTAAAATGCCTGCTGCACACGCATGAGGACCCAAGATCAGAACCCCAGGCTCACTGCCTGGGAAGGCACTTTATACCTGTAATCCAAGTACTAGGAGTGGAGTCAGGCAGATTCTGGGGGAATTGTGAGCTCATTACCCAGCCAGCCTAGCTGATCTGGAGCACTTCAGGTTCAGTAGCCTACCCTCTCTCAAAAATTAATGTGGAGAGAAAGAGGGGGAAGACTATGAGGTTGACCTCTGACCTCTGCGCAGGCATGCATGAGTACCTGCAGTGCACACTCACATTTAAAAGGACAACACGGTCCTCAGTTTTGGCTGCAAATGGAACTGTTACTGCGAAGGAGTAGTTTGGTGTGTTCTTTCTTGTCTTTAAAGGAGAAAAGATTTATATAAATTCCCAGAAATGTATCAATAACATGAAAAATGACTCAAAACCTTCCCAAAGAAATGAACATTCAAGCATGGGTGTTTCCTGCCAGCAAATAGACTGACATGCTGTGCAGTCTACAAATTGAAACCTATTTCATTACAGTCTAGGATATTTTTCATTATAGTCATATCTCTCTCTCTCTCTCTCTCTCTCTCTCTCTCTCTCTCTTTCTCTCTCTCCCCACCTCCCGTGTGTATACATGTATGTGCATGCAGCATTTTAATGTAACCATATTTTAAGTGCCCAGAGTCACATGTGACTGATGACTACTGTAATGGGCAAATTTTAGCAAGCATGAAGTAAAATGAAAGCTTCTCACAGAAATCAAGATCAAATTTAGCCAAAAAGAAAGAAGAAAGGAAGGAAGGAGAGAAAATAGTATATACCACTTGAGCCTGGACAATATTAAATTATTCTGTTTTTTCAAAAGACACAGTTTTTAAAAGTGCAGCAATACATCCTCCTCTAGAACATAGTTGTGATTCATGTGATTGTCTAAGGCCTCCTTTCCACAACATGCAAAGCAATCCAGCAATAGTTCCTTTTCCTGAATGTGGTGGTGAGAATGGTCCTCATAGACTCATTTACTCCAATGCTTGGAACCTAGTTGGTGAACTGTTTAGGAAGGATTAGGAGGTGCGGCCCTGTTGGAGGAGGTGTGTCACTAGGTGTGGGCTTTGCCCACAACAAGCCCAGTCTCACTCTCTTTATGCCTCCAACTTTTGATCAGATGTAAGATGTCAGCTACTGCCTGCCTGCCTGCCTGCCTGCCTGCCTGCCTGCCTGCCTGCCATCTTCACAGTTCTTCAACATTTGTCTGTAGTAGATTGGATATCAGCTTTCTCTAGTATGATAACTCACACTAGGTTTCTATTCTCTTTTTAATTTAAAGAATATATATATATATATATATATACATATATCATAGTTCATCTTCCACCTTCTCTCTCTCTTCTATGATGTCAGGCATCTTTTGTTCCTTTTAAGAGAGAGTAGAGATAAATGCACACATGTCTAACTAGCTTGTGAGTGCACCCAACAAAATATTTAAAGCCTATATCTATCTACTTGACTGCCCAAAATATTATGAGCTCCTCATGATCAATAATTTTATTATTCTGTCTATTCTCCACACACACTGGCTATGCAAGGCCCATTTGTTAACTGAAGGAACAAATGTTCATTTGAGAAGTGGTGTATAATGTCCTCTCCGTACCATAGGCTTGACATGAGACAGGGTCTTGTAGGAGTTGTTTACCGAAGCATTCTTGTTGTTTTATGGCATGAAACTCAGTGATAGAGACTTACCTAACACACAAAACCCCAGCTCCAGTGTCAGTACCACAAACTAATAAAATAACAAACAAAATAAGGGGGGACATTTTGCCTAAAATCAGGTATACATTTCTTATTGTTTACAATGATATCTATTTATAGTAGGTATAGAAAACTACATAAGGATAAATGAATAGGCTAATGAATAGGCTTATAAGCCTCAGAGTACATATCTCATATTTTCTGTCATATTTACTAACTATGTAATTAGCAGGAGTATATACATTATGTGTAAAATGTTTGTATAAACTTAATCTTATCTATCTATGAAAGTTTCACTCACTGCTTCCCAAATTCTGAGACTCCATTTATATACATTGTCATTCTAGATATCTGAACACTACTCAAGTCCCTGAATGGTTGGAGCCAATGCAGTCTGTCCATTAGCTTAATTCAAATATTAGACATCAACTGGTCAAGAGCAACAATTCAGAAAGAAAAATAAAAGCAAATCAGATGACTTACCATTTAGATACAGTCATGGGTGTCTTTGACACTGTTGGGCATTTAAAGTCCTTACCTAAGCCAGGCATGTAAGATTTCAGCACCTACCGCAGCCTGATGGACCACATTACCTTAGTTACACTAAGTTCTACCGCTGAACTGCTGAATCACCACTAAGAACCCCACCCTTTTTACCAACTTTTTGCAAGGCCTCCTCCCCACTATGACTTTCCTCTGAAATTACTCAGAAAAATAAGGGAACAGATTGCAAGCGCCTAGAGTCTATATTAAATTTCATTCCATCTGACTCCGTTTAGAAACTAGTATATTAAATTCCATTTCATTATTCACATATAAGTCTCTAAAAGGTAGATTTTTTAAAAAATGATTCAAGTATTCTCTTAAGACCTAGGTAAAATATTAAGGTCTGGATGGAATGGTAAGGCTTTGGTGACTATGACTTGGCTAGCCCACCATTTTTTGCTGTTACTAGTATTAGAAGAAAATTCTCTTGTATATTGTGTCTGCATTACTAGGAAAATTTCTCATGCTCAAGTTGAGTCCACATTCCTCTATGTTCTGTGCCCTTGGGAAGCAATCAGGATAGAAGGAAGTAGAAGTGTTTTGTTTAGTTACCTACAATAAACTTGGGGCCAAACCACCCAGCAGCACTTCCTGCACCTGTGTATAAGATTTTGTGGTATTTGCCTTCAGAAACTGCCCCTGGGATGGACCCCAGCATAAGACAGACACCTGCACCAATATAAGAAACTATTTAAGATGAGACTTCCATTTTGAGTAGGGGTTGAGCAAAGTTTAAGTTCCCAAGATCTCTCTGGGAGCTGCCATTCTACTTGGCAGGAAGAAACATGTGTGTGGGAAACTGACAACCTGGTTGGCAAGACATGAGTGTTAGACAAGTCCTATCCTGTTTGACAAGTTAGGACATGAATGGTAGACAAAGCAAGTCCCCTGTTACAGTTGAATACCTCAAGTAATGGGAGCAGGATAAGTCTACAACAAAGGCATGCTCCTAAGGAAAACTCCTACGTCTAAGTCCCAATTGGTAGAGTAACTTGGCGCAGATGTTCCTGGATTTTAGGTTTAAAAGCCCTGTAGGATCTTAACTCAATGTCGGGGTTCATCTCCTGAGCCTGAATCAACTGATTAGGCCTGGGGCATAAGCTCAATAAACTATTCCTGTCTGACTGAGATCGTCGTTTGTGTGGTTGTGAGGTGACTCCTGGAACCTAACATGGCCAATTAATCTAAAAAATTCCTAAACACAGATGATGAGATAACTCACTGGGTAAATGCTCTTGCATTTCTGCTCTCCAGGTAGAAAACTGACTAATTCCCAAAAGTTGGCCTCAGGTCTCCACAAAAATACAAACAACAATAATAATAAAAAACTGCAACAATCTCCACACAAATAATAATATCAGCAACAATCAGTTTTAGCTTTTCTTGAGACAGGTCTCACTATCTAACTCTGGCTGTCCTGGAAACTACTGTGTAGAGAAGACTGACCCCAAACTCCCTGAAATCTACCCACCTCTGCCTCCCAGATGCTGGGTTTAAAGGTGTGTACCAGCAGATTCGGCTCCATTTTAAATTCCTAAACACATTTAACTTCATGTGGACATAATGGCCAGCAAATGAATATTTAGAGAAGGATCTTTTAGGAAACAAAGAGGTGTAGAATTTTGCTCTTTTGAGCCACCACTCTGGTACACAGCCCAGCTCTAGGCTCTCCTGGAATAGTAGCTGAGCCTTAGAGTTCCATTGGCTTTGTTTTGTTCAACCCTTGGTCTATGTGGAATTAAAGGAACTAACCAGACTGTCTTAGAGGCAAGTAAGATTGTTTAGAGTCCTGAACTCGGTCACTCCTAAGTTTGAAAACTTTTCTACCTTTGGGGAATGGATTCTTTAATTCCAAGTTGAACTTCTCACCGAATCTAACTGTAAATTTATATAGGGCTTTATGGTTTTAACTATTTACAAAGAATTTTTTTTGTCAAAAACTGTCAGATATGATTACATACACACATACATATACATCAAATACACATACACATACACATATACATACATATTCCCAGTACTTGGGAAGCCAAGGCCAGATAATTACAAATTGAAGGCCGGATTGAGCCACATAGCAAGACTCTGCCAAAAAACAAAACAAAACAAACAAACAAACCCCTTAAATTAACGCTCATTTTAACTCAAAGGCAAACCAAGATCTTTTTCTTCCTCTTGAGACAAACACACGTGCACCCAGGCTGGCTTTGCCCTTACTGTGTAGCCAAAAATGTTGTGAACTTTGGATTCTCCGGCCTCCACCTCCCCAGTGCTGGTTTATGCACTGCTGGGACTAGAACTCAGAATTTCATGCCTCATAGGCAAGCACCCCGGGAACTGAGCTCTATTCCCAGGCACCAGCAAGGCTTGTAATCCAGGAGTCGTGTACCTCCCACTCATGTGCTTCTGTTAGGACACGGCCGAATTTGGTTGGGACTAGACTGTGCTCTTCCAAAACTCTTTGTCAAACCTGCTCCCTTAGGGTTTAACTTTATGGCAATTTCTAGAAAGCAAGAAAACCTTTTGTCTTCAATGTTTTCCTGTAGTCTAGGGAACCACGTTTGTTCTTCAGTTAACCCATGCAGTTGCTTTCCTGGTTGAGTTTCCATTTCTTTTTGAAAGAGAACCTTTTGAGGTGTCCAGCTCTGACCTGCAGTGCCCCATAGCAGAGGTGGGAATAATGAGCGAATTTGGCTTTGGTTGAAGAGGCCTTGATTTATAAATGTCTCAGGTATTTCCAGTAAATTGCAGGTCACCACAAAGGAACTCAGGGTAATAAATGCAGCCTCTGAGTACACGCTCCCTCTGCCCAGCAGGGAGACTCTGGGGATCATTTGTCTGCTAGTCTTTATCTTGTCTGCATTATTCAACAGCTCTGTTCTTGCTCAATGGGCTTCAGAGAGACTTTAACAGCTGCAGCATCTTCCAATTTTTACTTAAGTTCTCTTTCTGATCAGGGTTGGGCGGGGTGGCGGGGGGGGGGGGGTGGGGGGAGAAGAACAAAGTGTGTCTTTAGTGACTAAGAACTGAGTGCCTGTATCCACCTCAGAACTGAGTTTGTTTGCTAGGCTGTAACATCTACATCACTGTCACATTTGGAGGATCCAGAGAGAAAGCTTCCATTTAAACACTAAGAATATTAAAACAAATAAACAAACAAAAAATCCAAATTTAAATAAATATAAATAAATAGTAAATTTATTTATTCTGGTTTCTTGTAAACATTAAGTTTAATCTCTCTTTAAATCTACTGTCCTATCAAAAGAGAGTATCTTTGAAGAGGGAAGAGGAACTGGCTTACTAGTGTCCCCAGTATTTGATTTGTTTCAATTAGGACTCATTTAGCTAATTCCCAAGTAAGTTATTTTTCAAAAGAGTTAATATTGTTCATGACTCGGTTTAATAGAACTCTCTTGAATCTTTCCTAAAGCTTTTGCCGTAAATGAGATAGAGAATGATATTTCCTTTATGAACCAGATGATGGATAAAGTAAAATAGCTTTTCAGAGACTAGAAGCAGAAAACCCACTCTCAAAAATAAAGGTACATGTGGACAGAACTGTGAAAGGTGGCTGGTAGAAACGGACAGAGCAGGGATTAAGAAAAAAGAAGCTAACGGAAGGATGTCAGGAGCTTACCAAATGCTAACTTCACTTAACTGATGGGTTAAATTCTCTCGGGGTCAGAGAACCAGCAAAAACTTTCTAACTAAGACTATGGGCACTGTTTCCAACATTTCAGGGTAAAAAAATACCAAAAACCTCAAGGCGACTGGAAGACGTCATCCATGAAGCATCATCTAAAGGTAGCACTGGCCCACGTGTCTCATACAGAACTTAAGTCATACGAGGAGAGTGTGATCTGTAACTAATACAAACTAATGCAAACTATAAAAGCCGCATTACAACCTAAAATGTGTTCAGGGTGGGACTGGGGAGAAATACTTACAGATAAAGTAAAAATCATTTAAATTGGCACCTATCGCCCTCTGAATTTTGTCAAGAGAATGAAGTCTACAGAGGTTACCGTCTATGCATAACAACAAGGGACTTCAATTTCCTAGCATTAGCTCATCATGTTAAAAACCCAGGAGCTTTTCAGCGCCGCCATTTTTGATCAGATTAAGACCCTTAGTTTTGTCCCAAACTCGGCACACAGCTCGTTAGGCGCCCAAAGTCTGAAAGCGATCTTTAAAGTGTCATAGAAATGCTAAGTAGTCTCGGGCACCTGCACAAAGCCTGAAGCCAAGGAAGATGAAAGGCTATCTCAATTATCAGGATATTTGTTACTTGGGGAGGGGGCAATCGAGATGATCAACTGAATCTATGATTGGAAACATGTAAATAGAAGGCTGAAACTTTTATCCAAACCCTTGATTCAGTTTTATCTGCACATCCAAAGCACGTTAAGTATCCCTAAAGCAAATATGACTCCTGTCACTTGCTCTCTAAGGCTTAAAAACTAAAAATGTCAGCACAACGGAACTGTAAATGCTGCAGTTTCTGAGTCCCCTTCAAAATCATTTTCTGAACTGCTAACCACCCCAAAGTCACTGCCCTTCAGTGAATCAACTTCAGTTTGTGATAGTAGCATCTGTCCTCCTGTGTGAAATGCTGCCTCTCCTTTTGCATTAATTATGAAAAAATTATTTCGAGGGCATGTCTTACGTAGCTCCGGTGTCACGGTGCAGAGTCCGAGGTTGTGTGAAAGAACTTCTGCGTCTTGCTGGGATTTCAACTCTATTCCATCTAAACCTCAGGTTTCTATTGTCACAGTAAACAGAAATAGTCCCTTCAATGTTTTTATTTTCCATAGTATCTGCTAATCTAGACAATAAGAAAACCCCGGTCTATCCTGAATGTGCCATTTATATCTATAATTTCTTTTTAAAATTTTTATTAGATATATTTCTTTACTTACATTTCAAATGTTATTCCCCTTCCCGGTTTCCTGTCCATGAGCCCCCATTCCCTCCCCTCCCCCTCCCCCTATAATTTCTTTTAAAGGAGAGAAAACTCACAACGTAGGAAAAGCTAATCGTATATAATTACGGAGACAGGACAATGGAGAGGATAGACAGACCACTGGAAGGGACCATATGAGTAAACTAAGTCTTATTTCCTCAGTTGTGCCCATCACTCTCTGACCTTGTGTCTTCTAAAAGAGCAGCCAGTTTTCCTATTAGCCACCTCTCCAGACCCGATGCTTTTTAACTAAGAACTTCGGAAAGGTAAGTATCTGCATGTGCTGTGTGGGAGTATTGCTGCTGCTTCAGGATTCAACCTAGGAGCTTCAACTCGTGTGCACTTGCCAAGGGCTCTATCAATGAGCTATACCTGCACCCTGAGAGAACAAAGCTGTTAGTGAAAGTAGATACCATTGCCACAAAGCTCAGAGGCTTGCACAAAGTATTGGCCACTGATCCTGCTAACTATGGTTCAATTCCTGTCTATAAGGCCATCCATATACTACTGATGAAATATACTGTTTTTAAGAAGGAACTCAGACCCAAAACTCATGTCTACCACATATCACACGTGGAATCTGCACACTGCAAATGAACCAAGTCTGTCATGCTACCTGTTGGTTGTAGAGTACACAAAAAGACAATTTTATATTTTTGAATAGTTAAAACTAATAAAAATAATATTTACGACCCATAAAATCAAATAAAACCAAAATGTATATCTACTGTAAAGTTTAATTGGGAGGTTGCTATACTTACTCATTTGCATATTGCTTTTGTACAATGTCAGAAGTGGTTACCACAAATGTCATCCGGTCAGCACCATCTAAAATGGTTATTACCTGGCACTATACAAAAAATAGTCATTGGTCCTTAAGCTGTGCTCTGTGCTAAAAATATACTTGTATATGCATATACATATATATGAATGTTTACACTTAAATATATGCATATTTACAGTTAAGCAGCTATAGTTTCAAAACAGTCTAGGATTTGGATACAGTGTTTAATCACTTATATAGTTTAATTCATTTCTCCCAAAGGAATGTAATGTTGGAGCTAATTATTATTGAATTTATGATTTCTAGAATAGTACAAAAATATGTACTTTCATGATGTTTTATTTCTTGTTTTTAAAATAATTTCTTTCTCTTTCTTTCCACTTTTTCAGAGTTTTTTTTTTATAAAATTGATATCTCTAAAAATTGGAAAATTCCACAGTCCTCAGAATTTTTTTTCCCAGTGCTAGCTTCCTCTCAAGCAGTGCTAAGAGTTCTGTAATATATATACTTTCCCAAACAAGGCTGGCAAACTTGGCCCCTGAAGCAGCTGTAAAAATGGAAATGCAATCACAGAAGGAGTTATCAGCCTTATGAATTGAGGCGCCTTGACACTACTTGACATTCATTCTCAATTACCAAGTTCAGGCTTCTTGCCTTCATTGATCAGCACTACAGAGTACCTCACATAAATGAGTGGATGCTGGGTGGCCATGATGGCGTAAGAAGCTTGTTCTCCTCTTCAAGGGACTAGGCTCAGCCAACAAAGCTCTAATCACTAGATTATCTGTCACAGCAGCCACAGGCTTTCAGAATGGATCTCATCTCTCTCTATCAGATGTTTACCTTTCAGCGAGAAACCACTCACATCTTTATTGCAGTCATAAAGTCTGTCGAGAAGATAAAAATAAAAAGCATTTAACCTACACCTACGCCCTGTGGAGCAGAGCTCTGGGTTTAACTGCCTTCTCTTAGGCTCCCTTCAAATCTAGTTGCAAGGTGCCAGGGGGTGGGGGATGGGGTGTTCAGAATGGGTCTGCTGTTGAATCTGCATAAGATTCCAGGATGTGACAAAGAAACTCTCCCCCCTAGAATGTCAGAGGAAATAAAGGGTGCTAAGTTTTATTCAGACATGAGTGCATTTGTTATAGCGGTTAAAGGAACTGCATGAATTACAATATGTGGGAATCTCTGTGGCTTCTTTGGAATTTGCCATTTTGTAAGATTGTGTAATGTTAGAGTCCCAAAGAATTTATATTTCAGACATTGTGGTAAACAAACATGAGAATAATTATTATGTTCAATGTATTAAGGAGAGGAGTACTTAGAGTAATAGGAAGGACTGAGAAAAGGTTGGCCCTGTGGGGTCACCCTCAACCTACGACATCACTGCCATTGTTGTGGTCATCATTGATCAGAGAGAGAGAGAGGGAGGGAAGGAGAGGAAGGTGGGGGAGGGAGAGCTACATAGAAGGTATAGAAGTTTCACTCTCAGAAGAATACGGTATGAGGCATTTCTACTGAGCGACCCCATGTACAGACTCCATCACCCAGTTTTTAGTTTTTATTAATCTTTGTGAGGTTTCACATCATGCACCTCAGTCTCACTCATCTCTGTGTCTCCTTGTATCTGCCCTTCACCTTTGCAACCTCACCTTCAAAATAAAACACGTGCGCGTGCTCACACACACACACACACACACACACACACACCCCACAAAGCATAAAAACAAAATCTCATCCTGGAAGCTGTAGGGTGTCATAGTGTGTCCCACAGCACACGTCTTTGAAAATGTTCACTTGAAAATGTTCACTGCAATGAGTCATTGGTTTGATTCAAGGCTCTGGCTTCTCTGACACCATCAATATTGGATCCTTACAGGGACTCCTCTCAGTTATCCCGTTGTTGCTCTGTGTCATGGACATCCTGTAACTTTGAATCTGAGGACCCGACATTTCACACATCCCAACAGTTCACAGAAGGTATAGACGTTGGCGTGGGCCAACTCAAAGCCCTGGATCTGGACCTGGGTGACAGCTGAACTGATCAGTCTGCAGTCCCTCCTGCATGCGCACTACCAGGAGAGCTCTCCATCTCTGCTCTGGCTACACAATGCTGCCACTGGCAGGAGGCAAGGCCAGCTCTTCTGCTGTCACAACCACGGAGCTGGTTCACTTGAGCCATTGCCATCATGGCCAGCTCTACTAGGTTGCCCAGACAAGGTACAGGGCCCGTTCTCCTGAGTGCTACAGCCCAGTGAGAGGCAGTGCTACCGCTCCCACTCTTGTGACTTTGGGGCCAGATCTCCTGAATACCTCAAGTGGCGTGGGTGAGAGGGAAGAGGGCATCACCATGAATGCTGGGGCCAGCTCTTCCATATTCATGCCCTGGGGCAGCTTACTCGTGCTCCCACCACTAGGGTCAGCTCTACTGTGCTGCCCAGGAGTGCTGCAGCCGGTGAGCTGCAGAGTCAGGTCTCCAGAGCACTGCTGCCAGTGTGAGGGAGGGGCCAGTTCTGCACAGCATCTGGACATCCGCATGCCCAGATCAGGAATGTTCCCATGATCTCTAGTGGTAACATGGGCCACGAACTTTGATACCAACCCCTGCTGCAGCCTAGCCACGGACCCAGACATGGCTTCTCAGCATGGGTTGGGACTTCACCATGGCCTCAGGTGGCCTCTCCACATTCATGCCTCCAGTTCTGTCTCTCTTCATAATGCTCAAACTGTTCTGTTTCTCTTTCTCTCCCACCTGTCTGCCACACACTTGTATACTGTAATGTTTCAGGTGGGCCATGGGCCTCTGCGCAACTCCCCACTGGTGAACCTCTAAGGTGTTTACAGTCTGCCTCTGTGGCATGGCACTGGTCAAGTTTGTGGACACCTTCCCAGTCTGCACCGTACTGCACTTGTGGTGGTAGGCAGGGCTCTGGATGTCTACTAAGTGACCTAGCGGTGGACAGCAGGTCTGTGGCCTTCTTTCCTCGTGGCATGGAGTTCCGCAGGTCTCTGTCTTCCTCCTCCCATGATGCTTTGCATGTCAGTAGGCCAAAAGTCCTATTTCTTAAGCTAGGCATGGTGGAGCATGACGTTAATTCTAACACTGAGGAGGTAAAGTCAGGCAGATCTCTGAGTTGGAGCCCAGCCTGGTCTACAAAGTCCCAAGATAGCCAGAAATCTTGTCTCAAAAACCAAACCAAAATAAAAAGTTTCTTTTTAATTTGAGTAACTCTTTTCAAGAGTACACAGTACTAAAAACACTCACTGTTTCTCCTGGGCTAGGTGTTCCAGGATGTGCTGGTACACAAGGAAATACAAGACTCAAGAATTTAGAATCCATGCTCAGCTCATAAAGCCTAAATGCTTCTTCTAACTCCAACTCAGAAATCAGATCTTCTCCCTTGTCCATTCATTTCATGGTGAACAGCTATTCATTGTCAAGAGAATAAGTACCTCAAACCTACCTCATTGCCAAGTCCCTCAAAGGAGATAGAAGGCTCAGAGTGTGTTGTCATAATATGCCCAAGGTAGTAGGCTTTCACCTGGACCTGATGGTAAGAATTTATTTGTAAAGTTGTGAAAGGTAAGGTTTTGTTAGCCTCACTATTCATTTTAAAATATGTTTTCTTCAGGTGCTGACAGAGCCTCTCAGAGGACAGTCATACCAGGCTCCTGACTGTAAGCACATCTTGGCATCAGCAAGAGTGTCAGGGTTTGGTGTCTGCAGATGTTTGGTCCTGTGGAAGCTTAAGGCCCCAGAGAAGGGGATACTAGAGGGCTGAGGCGGGAGTGGGTGGGTAGGTAGGGGAGCACCCTCTTAGAGGCAAAGGGGAGGGGCAAGGGGGAAGGGGGATAACATTTGAAATGTAAACAAATAAAATGATTAATAAATAAAAAATAAGTTTCTAATAGTTCTTTGAGATGTTCACATACACCTTCAATGTATTTTAGGCATAGTCACTCCCTGTGCTCTCATAACAATTTCGGACACTTGCCCAGATATAGTGAGCATGGAAGCTTGACAGGACAGAGGACAGTTGGTCTTAGGCATTAATTTGTGTACCATGTAAACATCATTGTATCCTAGCAACTACAACTGTATTGGTCCTGGCAATAGCCATTATATTGTTTCTAATAAAGGTATAAAAAAGTCTAATTTTTCTGAATAACATTCTCACAGCCTCAGTTGTACAGTGGCCCCTCCAACAGGCCTGATTTAATTCCTCATGGCTGTATCAGCTGACCTTGGCCCAGCAAGTAAGCACTGGTGCTTACATACTGGAGTATAGCATTTGGGTGTTTAGAAATTCAAACAATTACATGCTGCAGAGGATGACCTGATTTGGGAAGAAAGGACACATGAAGCAAGTCTGCTTTTCCCCCTCCAAAGAGGTAGTAAGAAAATGCAACAGCTGCCAGTTGCTTTTCTTCTAGACTGTTTGGAAAGACAGGGAGAGAAGGAAGGGATAAGAGAAAGGCAGAGGGAGAAGGAAGAGAAGGATGAGGATTGGAAGGAGAGGGAGAGAAAAAGGGAGGGGAGGGAGGGGGACAGGGGAAGAGAAATTGTTGCTTTTGGTCTTCCGTTTGCAGACAACAAATAAAATAAACAGAATATTAAGTATAAAGAACCAGAAACTACTTAATAGAGAAGATGGAAAGTTAGATTGAGCTATAAAATGTCAAAGGAAGACACTAGGAACATATGAGGAAATTCTAAGCTTAGTTTTAAAACTATGTGATATCAATATAATATGTCTTTACCATTATCAATATTAAAAGGAAATTTATTTCCCAGTATGGGCAAGTGCAGAGATAAATCACTTTCTACCTGTAGGGGTCTGAATGAGAAGAGTCCCCATAGGTTCATATGTTTGGAGACTTGGTCCCCAGTTGGTAAACCTGTTTGGGAAGGGCCATTGGCTTTGAAGTTTCAAAAGTCTCCTCCCATTCCCAGTATGCTCTTTACCTTTTGCTTGCAAATCCAGGTGTGAACTCTTAGCTGTTCCTGCCACCACCATGGACATGACTTTCAGAATCTATAAGCCCAACTAAATGCTTTCTTTAATAAGTTGTCTTGGTGTTTTGTCACAGCAATAGAAAAGTAACTAAGGCACTATTTATTGGAGGGAATATAATCTCTGAGTGGAACTGGCTGATAAAATTCCATTGCCCTATTCATATTCCTATGATATGAAAGTATTTATATCATATAAATATGAAAATTTGTATATGAGGATGTTGTTTATAAATAGTTAACAGTCAAAAAATTTCAGAACAAACTAAATATACATGAAACATTAAGTAAATTGTCATGTCATACTGTGAAATATTACGCATAAATGAGAAATAATTTTCAAAAGTCATATAAGAAACTCTCCAGTACTGTGCTGGAGGGCTGGAGAGGTAGCTCAGTGGTTAAGAGCATTTGCTACTCTTGCAGAAGACCAGCATTTGGTTCCTAGAACCACAATGGCAGCTTTCAGCCATCTGTGACTCCAGTTCCAAAGGATCCAACACCCTCTCGGACCTCCTCAGGTACCAGACACAGGGTCACATACACTCATACAAGCAAACACTCACACACACAAACACAAATAAACAAATCCACCCCCCAAAGAATATCCAGCATTGTCACCCTGATGGTGCCATAAAGCTGTAATAATGGTGATGCCAGGACCCTATCCTGTGCTGTAACCATAGTGGTGGAAACTTGCCACTGTGCATTTGCCAAGCCCCTAGATCATATCACAACACAAGTGAGTCCTAAGGTAGACTGCAGATTTTGTGCAAGAGTGGTGTAGCAGGGGAGGTAATGAATGGGCTGTAACAAATGTATCAGTCTGGTGAGGTGTTGCTGCTAGGGGTAGATGTGTGTGTTGGGAGACAAGAATTTTATATTATTTCTACTCTGCTGTGAACCTACAACTGCTCTAAGTTTTTAAGATTTAAAAATTATAAGCTAATATTTGAAGAACTTACTTCTCATGCCATGCTACGTCTCTTGCAATCGTTCTAAGGAAGCCATTTAATTTCCACAAGATTTTATTATATAAGTAGTACTTTTATCTGCAGATGAGAAAACCTGAGTTGGAGGCAAAAAAAAATATCCAAAGATGCTAGTAAAGGCCAGAGCAGAGTTTTAAATCCAAATCCTGGCTTTTAGAGTCCCAGAGTACCTGGGACTTTACTGAGTGGCAAGTTTCTTCTTCGCCTTTTCCCTCCCTCCCTCCCTCCCTCCCTCCCTCCCTCCCTCCTTCCTTCCTTCCTCTCTTCCTTTTTTTGTTCCTTCCCTTCCTTTGTTTCTTCCTTCCTTGTTTCTTTCTTTGAATTTATTTCTCTCTAATCTTGAGATGGAATCTTGCTAGCCTTGAATTTACAATTATATAATTTAAATGATCTAATTTTCAGAGAAAGATAACCTAGTAATTACACTATAAACACTATGATGTATTGACCAACTGTTATTCTTTATCTGTATTAGGGGGAATTATGATCTTATGCCATACTCTGTTTCTAAGACATTCATATTTTTTGGAATAAAATCCAGTTTTATAATAAAATACTTGCTTTCTAAAAAAAAAGAAACCAAAACAACAAAAAACTGGTTCAAAACAAGCACCCCAACATGACGGATGTGCCTTTAGTCAATACTGTGGGAACTTCTCAATGCAGGGATCCATATGTGTGTATAGTCTATGACTTCATCACAGTCACCTAAGGAATATTCCCTTGGAAGTCCCTTTTCCTCAACCTCAGTGCTCCACCTATCCCATTCAGTACATATGAGACAAAGCTCTGAAATTTGTGTTTTTTACAGAGTTTCCCAGATGATTCTGATACTCAGGCAGACATGTCTAAAAAAAAGAGGTTCATGTAGCTCGAATGAAGTAAACACACACACACACACACACACACACACACACACACATCCCACATGTGGCATGTTAACTCTTTAATCACATTTCAAAGGTGGTTCTATGTGAATAGAACACTTAATTTAATTCACTCCTTGACCTCCAAAAGGGTAACTGCAGCCTTCTTCATCTGGAATGTGCAATAATTCTCCTCTTCCTTGGAGTGGAAGGGACTTGTAAAGTTCATAACTGAATGATTAAAATGAGGTGACAGTGGCCTAGGGCTAAATACCTAGAGCAGTGGCTCTCAATCTGTGGGTCTCGATCCCTTTGGGGAGCTGCATATCAGATATTTACATTATAATTTATAGCAACAAAATTATAGTTATATGGTAGCAATAAAATAATTATATGGTTGAGAGTCACCACAACCTGAGGAGCTGTATTAAAGGGCCGCAGCATTAGGAAGGTTGACCACTGCTTTAGACAAACGGCAACACTAAGAGCACAGAAACATCACCCTGCATGGGTGGGAGCTTGGCTTTCTGTAGAGGGGGCCATGGAAGGAAGGAGAAGATGGTGCTCAACCCATGGGAAACCGAGCTAAACACTGAACAGAGAGACTAACACTAGACATCCAGGGGTTTGTTTTTAAGCAGTAACTTAAACCCCACTCCATGCACACGCACGTGCGTGAGTGCATGCATTCGTGTGTGCGAGTGTGTGCGCGTGTGCGCGTGTGCATGTGTATCTATGTGCGCATGACTGTGGACTCAAGTGTTCCATGGCACAGCACATATGCGGAGGACAAATTTGGGCATCAGTCTCCACCTCCCACCCCGTTTGAGTTTGAGATGAGCCTTCCTGCTCAGCAGTAGCTGCCCTGCAGTCTTACCCTGAGCTCCAGTCCTCACTTGCACTGAACGAGCTTTACCTACGGAGCCGTGTCCTTAGCCAAGTGGTAGCTAAAAAGAAAATTACTGAAGTCTTCCTTCACTAATGATTCTCTCACGTCAGGGGGACAGCCAGTCACCTTCATCTGGTCCTCCTCAGACTCTGCCTCTCACTCAAAGCCCCTGTTCCCTGTGCTCCTTCCTCGGTTGTCTCGTTCTCTTCACACCATCCTTACCCTCCTGGACGATCTCACCCATTCTCACAACTTAAGAACCCTCAAGCCTATTCTTTGCGGTGGAAGCCTTGTCCTGAATTCCAGACCCAGATTTCCAAATCTTCTGGAAGCAGGAAGGCACCTTGCAGCTAACATTGTGTCATATAATCTTCTTGCAATATTTGTTCTGTAGTAAGTATGAATGAATTCAAGGACACCGCTACCCAACAAATTCCCAAGGGACAGATTTGTGCATCTTTCTTAACTTACCCTTTCCCTGTCAACTGACCACCAAGTCCTGTAATTTAGACCTAAAATGTAATGGACAGCGCTCAACCCTGTTGCCTTACCACAGGCCCCTACATTCTCACTCTTACTTTTAAAGATTTATTTATTTATTTTATGTATATAAGTATACTGTAGCTGTCCTCAGACACAGGGCATTGAATTTCATTACATTGTGAACCACCATGCAGTTGCTGAAAATTGAACTCAGGACCTCTGGAAGAGCAGTCAGTGCTCTTAACCACTGAGCCATCTCTCCAGCCCCCCCCCAGCCCCCATTCACAATTCTTTATCTACAAATCTCCTACTTCACCTCTCTGATTTCCTCATTACATATTCCCTTTATTCATCATCTTTTGATATAGAATGATTCATCTTTAAGAAAAATTGGTTGAAAAACATCAAGGCACGTGCACTACTGTCCCTCTTAGGCAATTATCCAAGCATACGTAATTAAGTCTATGTTCCTGATCTGAGAAACGATAATAATAACACTACAGTGCCAAGTTTTCCTCTTTTGGGCTGGAGTGTGTATGTGTGTGTATGTATGTGTGTGTGTGTGTGTGTGTGTGTGTGTGTGTGTGTCTGTGTGTGTCTGTGTGTGTGTGTGTCTGTGTGTGTATATGTATGTGGGTGTGTTGTGATTTTTGGTTTTCGAGACAGAATCTTAGTTATATGACCCAGGTTAACCTTGAATGTCAAGCTTCTAGTGCCTCAGAGGGTATGCATGACCACAGCCGGCTGCTAAGGTGGTTAACAGTAGCAGAACTGAGGTTTGAATCCAATCCTAAGACCCATATTCAGTTTGAATGGCATTTCCCTGACACAACCTTTACAGATCTATTCCGAAAATCAGGAATAGTGTCTTGGTCTTGTGTCCCATGGCTGGCATGAGACAGGTGTTTAGTGTGCACCCATTTTAAGTGGATGGCGAGACAAAGAAAGGATGGAAAGAAATAATTGGAAAAGCTCTGAGGGTGCTTGAGAAAGACCGTGTTGCTGTTTCAAATGTTGTAGGAACTGCCACATGAAAACCCTATTTCCTTAGAGCAAGATGACTTCACTCAGACTTCACCAGGGAACTGGGGGACACAATACACTTCTCTGGGATGAAAGTCTGTAACTTTCATGAGTCCCATGAAGCTGTCTATGATCCAGCATAAAAAATGTCATAAATCGTCTCTCCAGAGAAGCCAGTAAGCAGGTGTTACCAAGAGACCAACTTCAGATCTCTGACGGAAAGAAACACAGAGCGAGAAGATCAGTTCAAAAAGAAAACCTTTAAACAAAATGTGAAAGTCTCTGGATCGTGGAAGCAGTCTATCAGAGACTGGATAAACATGTGGGAAGATAAAAAGAGGGGTTCCCATACAGGAGCAAGGTGGGCGCCAGGTGTAGTGGTGCAGGCCTCTAATTCCAGCACTGAGAAAGCAGAGGCAGTGCATGTCTGAGAGTTCAAGGCCAGGCTGATCCTCACAGAGAGTGCAAGTCTACATGCAGTGTTTGTCAACCTGTGGGTCATGACCCCTTTGAGGATCACGTATCAGATATTTACAGCATGATTTATAACAGTAGCAGAATTACGGTTATGAAGTAGCAGTACGGTTGAGGCCACCACCATGTGAGGAACTATATTAGAGGGTCACAGCATTAGGAAGGTTGGGAATCGCTAAAGAGCCCCTCTCAAACAAACAGAGTATACTCCTCCAGCCTCTACCATCCCAACATTCTATGACGCAACCCATAATGAAGTTGGCTTTCAATCTTTTCTGAAGTATCATGGCATCATTTCAATGACCCCTAACTCTTATGTTTAGGCTCCTTTGGATTTCTTAGGAAAACCAAAAACTGTGATGTAACTTTTGCTGAGATCTAAAGGGACTAGCGGTTTGGTGCTTCCTGCTTCCTTCTCCCTACAGCTGTGAACACAGGTCAATTGCACAAAAGGCTGGGATTCAGTGCAATGCCTCTGTCCAGGTGCACACGTGCGTTACTGTGTCTGTCTTCTCTCTTCCCTTCCCTCTCCTCCTCCTTGCCAGCTGCTCCCCAGCCCCTAAAAGTCCCTCTTGTCCTGTCAGACTACGGCACTGTCCACAAATATAAAAGCATGTGTCGCACGTGCCTTTCTGCGTCTGACTTTATTTCACTTACCCCAATGAGCCCTCAGTTCCACTGGTTTGCCCACGAATGACTGAATTTCACTGTAATTTTTCTTCTCAGCACTACCTTGTACTTAATCTGCAGCCTGGTTGACTCCACATCATGTTTCTTCCTTTATTAGTTAGCGAGAGTTAGTTTATGTTATATTTACATCTATTAAGATTTAAAGCACAGATATAGTTGTGCTGTAGACCAAATCTACCGCGACACACTGTACTGGACATCGCATCTTTTTCTCCTTAAAAGCACTTAGGCCATAATCATTTGTGACATTACAAAGACTCTCAGAAAACCTTTCATGTTTACAATCTCCATGTTTTGCTTAACAGTACACAGGAGTTTTACTAATAACTTTTACTCAAGGCCATTCCATGCTTTGCTTCTTCAGCAGTCAGCAGAGCCTGGCAGTGCAGGCTTATGAAGGTGCGACTTGGAAGGCTGAGGCAAGTGCAAGGCTGCTTTGGGAAAGCACTGGGGGAGGGAGAGGAGTGGGGGAAGAGGAAAAGCCCCAGTAGCAATATATTTTAAGTGGGGTAGATTTAAGTGAGTATGGGAGTCATCTGGAAAAGAAAGTAAATACTTCATGTCCATTTCTTCATGTCTTAGTACTGCTATGTCTTTAACTAAAGAGGCAACTATATCTACAGTTTTTTTTAATTAGGGAACAGCCTTCAGAGTTAAGAGTGAAGCAAATAATCCTTGTTTGGCACACTGAATTATCGTGGAATGAATTAAAACCTTTGCCTTTTGGTTTCACACAGTCGGCCCTTCATGCCGATCTTTTCTGAGAGCACAAGAAGTAACTCAGCTACAGGAGGCAGCTTCTTCTAGTGTCATGTCCTGGAGATCCCCACCTAGTAGCAGCAGCCGCAGATTTCCATTCATTCTCCTGGCCCTCTAGCCCCGCTCCTATCTCTTCCCTGGTCTGATCCTGGTGCCCCCATTCCCCTCCCCATCCTCAGCTCCGGATTCCCTTCCTCCCTCCCTCTGCCTCCTGTGATTATTTGATTCCCCCTTCTAAGTGAGATTTAAGCATCTTCTCTTGAGCCTTCCTTCTGGCTTAGCTTCTTTGGGTCCCTGGGGGTGTATCATGGTTATCCTGTACTTTATGGCTAACGTCCACTTATAAGTGAGAACACACCATGCATGTCCTTTTGGGTCTAGATTACCTCACTCAGGATGATATTTTCTAGTCCCATCCATTTTCCTGCAAAATTCAAGATGAATAGCTGAATAGTATTCCATTGTGTAAATGCACCACACTTTCTTTAACCGTTCCTCAGTTCAGGGACATCTAGGTTCTTTCCAGTTTCTAGCTATTACGGATTAAGCTGCTGTGAACATAATGGTGCATGTGTCCTTGTGGAATGATAGAACATCTTTTGGGTATGTGCCCAGGAGCAGTTCAGCTGGGTCTTTAGGTAGAACTATTTCCAATTTTCTGAGAAACCCGCTGTAGTCAGGCAGGATCCCCAGTGGAGGGAAAAGGACACCAACCCACTCACAAAACTTTCAACCCCAAACTTGCTCAGGCTAAAAGCAATTCAAGGACAAAGACGGAGCAGAGACTGAAGGAACTGCCAACCAATAACAGCCCAACTTGAGAGCCATCCCACGGGCAAGCACCAATCCCTGACACCATTAACGATACTATATTATGATTACAGGCAGGAATCTAGCATAACTGTCCTCTGAGAGGCTCCACCCAGCATCTGACTGAAACAGATGCAAACACCCTCAGCCAAACATTGTATGGAGGTCAGGGATTCTTATGGAAGTTGGGGGAAGTATTGGAGGCCCTGAAGGGGATACGGACACCACAGGAAGACCAACAGACTCAACTAACCTGGACCCTTGGCGGTGCTCAGAGACCAAGCCAGGAACCAAAGAGCACACATGGGCTGCACGGAGGCTCCAGCACACAGGGTTGCTGGCCATAGTGGGAGAGGATGTACCTAACCCTGCAGAGACTTGATAGGCAGGGGTTGGGGTGATGATACCCAGGAGGGAGGTCCACTCTCCTGGAGGAGAAGGGGACAGGGAGGGAAGAGAGACTCTCTGAGGGGGAAACAGCATTTGGGATGTAAATAAATAAATTAGTTTAAAAAGACAAAAAAAAAAAAAAGAAAGAAAGAAAGAGAGAGAGAGAGAAAGTAAAGTGGGAAGCCAGTGTAAATCTCTTTCAATTCTTAAGTCGTATTCCCTTTACAAATATTTTATTGACCTACTGAACATATTTGTAGGGTCAATGTGATAATTTGTTACATGTATGCAGAAGTCCAATGTGGTAATTATCATTTGATCTCCTTAAACATGTATTATTTTTTCCGGTTGAGATGTCTCCTTGCTCTTAGGTTTTTTTGTTTTGTTTTTGTTTTTGTTTGTTTTGTAAAACATATGGTAATAGCGCTTGAGAAGCTGAGGCAGAAGAATTACAAGTTTTAGGGTTATTTGGATAAAATAATGAGACCTTGCCTTAAAAACAAGTTTAAGTTGTGGAAAATAGACTCGTATTCTGCAGAATACGAGAAAATTAGTTCTTCCTAGGCAGCTGCCTTTTGACATCATTGCCTAAGCGCCCTCAGAACACCTCTGCTCTCTTCATTGTTTTTTGTTTACAGAGATTAAAGAAAAATTGTAACTCTGAAGGTGTAAATTGGCTCTCTTCTGACCAATACTTGCTGCCACCTACTGGCCAACTGAGAAAACTGCAAGGAATGGATAAATGACCCAAGAGTGAATTCTGGGTTAGCATCTGTATGTAGCACAGAAAGGGTAATTAACAGAATTGTGCCTTTAAAAAAATAGTTTATCCCACATTAAGAGAAGAAAAAAGTAGGTAGCTGATTTGCATCTGCCCTGAGGATAAATACTTTCCTCCTCAACTATTCCTTTATTCCAAGCTCCTCCTCTCAGGTACAAAATCACAGAGTCATAAAGACTGTTTCTTAATTATGATGATGACATTTCCTAAGATGTTGTCTTAAGGAAAACTGGCTCCTCTGGATAAGAAATTGAAAACCAGTGAGAATTACAGGGCCTACATGTAGCATTTTTATAAACATGAAAAAATGCAAGTGTTAGTTTTAAACTAAAGAGTTCACATAAAAATCCAGATTGTCATATGCTGTCAGAAAACTGGAGCACTGAACCCCTGTGGGCTCTGTTTCCACATAGCAATGACAGGACATGGCTGAGCTTCTCAGAAGAGAGGAGCCTTTCTGCCCACCACAGTCCTTACCGCTTCCTGTTACCTCATAGCAGAAGCCCAGGGGTCTTCTTTTCCGTTATAACACTCTTCATGGAGATGCTTCTTCTAACCTGCATAGAGCTAGCTGCCCTCTCATGAAGCTACTTTTTGACAAAAACTGACATCAACTGATCAGAATGATACAGATAGAACTAAAAACACCATTTCTCCTCATTTTCATACATTAATAAGCAGGAGAATGAATACATGTGATAATTTGTTGACAAACTTCTGAGAGAGCCTTTAAAGATGACTGACACAACTCTACAGAAATCTCTCCCACAGACCCTCAACACACACACACACACACACACACACACACACTTCCATTCACACACATGCAAACACACATGCATGAACACACACACTTCCATTCACACACATGCAAACACACA
>NC_141534.1:226752500-226852500 GCF_021556685.1 Rattus norvegicus | reverse complement strand
CCTAGTGACATACTTTGTCCAGCAAGGCTTTGTGGGACCACAAAAGGCAGCCTGATTCCCCACTAGCCACAGCCCTCCATAGATTTGTGGCTATCAGTCGTGTAAGGGAAACACACCAAGCCCTTCCACAGGTAACTTAGGCTCAAGACAGATTTCCATTTTAATGAGGTACCTAAAGGCCTGGAGGCTTAGTCAATGAACTTTCCTTCCCAGACACTCCTCCCTGCAAAAGGTATTTAATCTCAGCCCCACCCTGAGCATTGGGGTACCATTTTACTCATCCACTTTCTGCCATGAAAAAAAAATGTCTTAAAGCCATATACTGCTGCTTTTCATCAGGATTGCTATGGGGAGCCACAGAGAAGGCCTTCACCTACAGAGCTGCCATTTAATCTTCCATAGATGGCCTCCTTGCACATCAAGCCACCACTGTCAAGCCAAAGACACCCCACCTCTGCCCGCTGTGGGACCAGCTAGTGCCCCCTCTTTCTCCCTCAGCCCAGGGTTAAATCCAGCCTGCAGGCTCCTGTCCCGTCCAGTTGTTCCGTCCTGCAGGACAATCAACGAGGGTGCAGAGGGTACCTGGAAGAGAATGGGGGACAAGAGGTGCAAAGAAGGATGCCAAGACAAGAATCTGATCAAGGTGACAATTTTATTTTTTCCCAAGGTTGAATTTATACCATAGCAGGGGTAACAGAGGGAAGGGGAAAGTGGGAAACATCTACGCAAGCCAAGGACACAGAGCTTTTGTGGTCAGCTGATGTCAACAAGATGTTGGTTTCTCAGAAAGGTCACAAGTTTGTCATATCATTATTCATCCTGAGCCCCGGATTTGTATTAGTCTTCTGCAGCTGGCTGGGGATTTTCCATGAACCCAGTCATACTTGACTGTAACTATAATATTAACATCAAAAATGGAGTGTTTTAAGGGCATCACTCCCAACAGGCCCCTACACAGTTCTCATCTCTTCCACAGCTTCCAGTGGTGCCTGGATGCCCAAGATCCTGAGACTCAGAAGGCCCCAGCCTCCTTGCCACCCCATTCCCACCCCTAGACAGCTCCTGCTGTGTCCCATGCCCTAGACTGTGCTTCCCCAGCCCTGAGTGGTGTCCCTCAGCCTCCCCCCTTTTTTTAAAGATTTATTTATTTTATGTATATAAGTATACTGTACATGTCTTCAGACACATCAGAGAGGGCATCGGATCCGATTACAGATGGTTGTGAGCCACTATGTGGTTGCTGGGACTTGAACTCAGGACCTCTGGAAGAGCAATCAGTGCTCTTAACCACTAAGCCATCTCTCCAGCCTCCCCACCCCCCACAGCTTTCCTAAAGCTGATGGTCAACAACTCGTGTCTTCCTTCCCCAAGTGGCTGAGCCCTGTGGCAGAGCAGATGCTGAATCCCCATAAACCTACAAGGCTCTATTTTCTAAAGATTCTATAACTTTCCCAAGTACCATTATCAACTGGGAACTAAGTATTCAAATACATGAGCCTATGAAAAGCATTTTTTTTCATTCAAACAACACATGCTAGAAATGCAAATTGCAACAACTCAAATAAGAATCTCAGTGGGAAGTCTTACCAATGCAGAGGATCATATGAAGGGCAGGATATCAGAGTTTTAAGACAGGGTAGAGGAATTGTATCATTCAATTAAGTCAACGATAACTTTGAAAATTATCTATTTTATGTGTATGGGTGCTTTGCTTGTGTGTATGTCTGTGCACTGTGTGCACACGGTACCCATAGAGGCCAAAGAGGACTTCTACTCCCAATCAGTGCATATATAAATGAACTCAACAAGCATGGCATTATTCATAACCCCCAAATTATGGCCTCAGCCTCGATGCCTAGGAACTAATGAGTGTGTAAAGAAAATGTGGGTTGTGTGAACATGGAATATTACTCAGCCAAGTAGAAGGATAAAGTAGCGTATAAATGTCATTTATTCACAGGCAGGGAAGACTGTCCTTCTGAATAACAGGCTCTCCAAGTAACTAGGTCCTAAATTGCCAGATAATCACACACAGGACAATGACCCCTGTCACATAATCTTGGTCACATGTTAATTAAGCTGCACTCACTAATCCAGAGAAAGTGGTTTCTGTCACATCACCTACATTATGTACACCCTGTTTTCATAGCACTGTAATATAGCGTGGGTCACATACTAATGGGCTCTCCTTAACGCCTCCTAGGGGCCTCTAAAGACCTAACTTTGTTGTATAGGCATACTACACCAGACTTCCACCACATTTCTGTTAGTATTAAAAGCCCTCTTACCTAAAGGAAAGTGAGGCCTCTTAAACCATTGATGGCTCAGTTCAACAAGAAACATCTAAAGAGATTTTCAATGTCTCTAACCTCTAGACCACCAGTCCTTTTCTCTTTCTTTCTTTTTTTTTAATAAACAAAAAGGCTGGAAATGTAAACGTCATGCCACAGAGGCAAGGAGCAGGCCCCTCCTAGAAACATAGTCTCCAAGTAACTGAGCCTTAAATGGCTGACTACAGGTGGAATAAGTTATTTGTCCAGTAATATGATCACCTTTTAACTAAGTGCTATGCCCTTACCCAGAAAGTGACCCTTGTGTGGTGGTTTAAATATGCTTGGCCCAAGGAGGGGCACTATTAGGAGGTGTGGTCTTGTGGAAAGAAGTGTGTCATTGGAGGGATGTGCTTAGTGAACCTCCTCCTAGTCTTGTGGGAGCCAATCTTCTCCTGGCTGCCTTCTGATCAAGATGTAGAGCTCTTGGCTCCTCCAGCACCATGACTGTCTGGACTCTGCCTTGATGATACTGGACTGAACTTCTCAATCTGTAAACCATCCCCAATTAAATGTTTTCCTTTCTAGCAGTTGCCTTGGTCATGCTATCCCTTCACAGCAATGGAAACCCTAAGTAAGACCCTGTCACTTGCTATAAGTCATGAGTGCCCAACTCTCCCTATCTCTGTCATACAACACAGACCATGTATTGATTAGGTTCTCTCTGTCCTCTCCCAAGGAACCTTAAAATAGCACTGCTTGTTTTGTCTTGTGGGACCGACACTACATCACCCCTCTCGGTTGTGGTGCTGTTGATATGAATAAGCCTCTTACCTGAGAGACAATTTAACTCAGAACCTCTTCTCAAACTTCCTAACTTAATGCTTTTAGGAAAATGGGTTTAACTAAAGATCATTGTGTTGGCTGAAATGAGTTAGACTCAGAAAATTCTCAATGTTTGCACTCACATATGGCATGTGTTATTAACAGCAGCAGCAGCAACAGCAGCAGCAGCAACTACAACAACAAGAACAGTAACAACAACAATAATGACAACAGACACAAAAGTACACACCAGACCAGGAAGAGCATGGGATGGGGTGCAAATGAAAGAGAAGAGGAGAAGTGATAGATTAGGCCAGAAAATTCTAGTTCTGTATGACTATGAACAAGTCCCTATGAGTTTAGCTTCATTTGAGACCAGAAGGTTGACTTGGAAATCTCTATTGAATTCCATCTTGTGAAAATTATATGACAATAATTGATATAATCATTAAAATAATATTTTATTTTTTTGTGTGGGATTTAGATTTAAAAACAAAGGTGTGAGAATGAAAGATGGGTTATTTGGAAAGTGGAAGGAAGCAGTAGGAAACAGGCAGGGTCAGAGAAGTTAATGAGGTGAGTATAATCAGAGTGCTTTATCACACACATGTATATAAATCATAGAAGGACAGCATGTATATGTGTTGCACACTGTTTTTTCTTAAAACATTGAGATAAAGTCTTATCATGTAACCCAGATGGCTTCAAACACATGAACCTCCTGCCTCAGCCTTCCAGCATTACAGGTATGTGCCAGCATGCTGAAAACAGAAGACAAGAAAAAAAAACAAATAAAAAGGAAAAAAGGAAAATAAATGAGAAGCAAGTAATGTAAGCAAAGATGCAGGATAGCAGGCTGGTAGGAAGAAAATGAAGAGGAGAAAACACAGATCACATGAAAAGTTTCATTTACATTATCCTAATGTTTTGCTTTTTTGGTAAAAGAATTAAAAAGTGTCTACAATACATTAAGTATTTACTTGGAAGAAAATTTAAGAGGCTATTTTTGAATGAATTTTCCTAAAGAGTTAGCAACAAATGTTTATTTACCCTGGATGAGGCACTGATAACAGATCAAAGAAAATTCCACCCAAGTATAGCTTAAGGGTTTATTGGAATAGATTCCAGAAGTGTAGATAAGGGGGATCCTTATGGGAGCTTTCATGAACCAGCAACAGCATCATCAAAAAGCTCAGCTAGAATGAACAACAGCTCTCAAAGTTTGCCATCCTGGAGCTCCCTACACAGGTCACAGGCAAGTGGACCAGCCGGATATTCATCTTTCCTTAGAATCTGTTACTGCTTATATACCTTTGTGGAGAGTCTTTGTAGTCTTGTAAATTTTAGGAACTTCCTGAGTCTTCTAAGTTTCATTTATTTCCTGAGTCTGATGAACTTCCCCTTTCCTCAGAGGAGGGAATGTTTGAACAAAGAGGAAATATCTACACAACACTGCACTCTGCCCTGTGGCTTTTACATCGATTACTTTCTCTTTTCATAAGGTTCCCTTGTTCTTGGAGTGGGTGATAAAAATGTTTGATTATTTGTTTGATTATTTTCTTCATCTATTACTGAGCATTGGGCCCAGTGCCAAAAGAGTCACTTATTCTCAGAAGCTTGGCCAATGTCTGCAGTAATTATTGCCCATTGGGGGGGGAAAAACCCAAAGACTAAAAAACAAGTTTCCCTCCATGGCCAGGATTGACAACAATAGTAGTCCAAAGGTGTAAACACAAATATTTTAGAAGGCAGTTTGATAGGCACATCACATCAAAATTATAGCAGTTGTTACTTTACTGGGATGAATGACCTGCTTAGTCATAGAATTTTGCCCTGCTTACAGTATCAGTTGTGAGTTCCCTTCTGTGGCACAGACCCTGAGTCCAGTCAGCAAGCAGTTGGTTGCACCCACAAGAGTTATGCCACTATTGCCCGAGCAGGTTCATCTTTTCTGGTAGGTTGGCACCATAGCCTGCAAGGTCCATAACCAAGAAGGACTTGTAGTGACAATCCTCCCCAAGTCTGCGTGGTACCCCTTAACATTATGAAAGCCTTTCAGATGGGAGAGAGCTTCCAGCTCAGTCACAGCTTGATTTCTCCATGTCCTTTAGCCAAAGTGTGTTAAGTCTTTGGCAAAGGAGACTGACCAACTAACTCTGGAAAATAACATTAGCAATACCCTCAGGGGCCTCACTGACCAACAACTCACAGGGAGGTAGCATACCCCTGTCCCTGAGACATTCATTCAGTAGCCGTATGTCTCTTGGGAGTACTTTTTTCTTTCTTTAGGATATATTCATTCAAATTCATTGGTTTTACTGTTTATTTAAATGCTTTTTTTCAAGTCTGTAAGACATTCAATGCTTGATGTTGTATTATATAACAAAACTCTTCAGCATCTCTGAAGGCCTAGCATTGGCTGCTCCAAGCAAGTCAGTTGATCTTAAATGGCTAAGGATTGATTAATTATTAATTAATTAATTGATAGGAAAGGTAGTAAGGCAACATGTTATCTGTATTAACTGTTTAATAATGTATTATTCCTGTGGATTGTTGCACAGGCTTTCCAGCTCTCCAGAAGCTAACACAGCATTTAGGGGTTTTCTAATTTCCCCCAAGGAACTTTAGTTTTGCCACCTTTGTCTTTAAGTGGTTCAGGCAGACCCACTTGAACGTGTTACCTTTACCCACCCCACCCCAACTGCCTAAACATTTCACAAGACTTATTTACATCCCAATCTAAATTGTTCAGATCCACTGATGTTTACCCTACCTCATAGAAATCATGTCCTGTCATGGAGCTCAGCAAAGCCAATAAATCCCCATTCTAGTCCTTAGGTTTGAACTGAGTCAACCTCTTCCTTAACTCTTATACCTGGCCCAGCAAACTGGGCATCAAACACAGCCTCTCTTGTGTCCCGTTTGATCAGTAACTCCTGGCTTTGCTCTGTTGTCTTCTAGCCCTTGACATTCATAGAGGTGTCAGTCAGCCTGTGGTCCTAAGAGCTCATAGGAACCAGTTTATCCAAGACTGATTTTCTACGTGTCATTTCAGGTTATGCAGTCCCATGATGAATGGATAGCTTTGTTCAGTTTTAAATTCTATCTACTCCCATTTCTATAGCCTCACAAGCCAGGATATTTTCTTCATTGCTTCTTTAACAGTCTCTCCCTATTCAAGCAGTTCAAATGCAGTGCATTCCCAATCAACAGATTTCCCTGCATTGCTATCGTGGATGCTCCATTTGCATGCTGAGTTGCAGATTTTTCCCTTCTCTTTACTAAAGACTGGGAATGAGAAGAACCTTCTATCACTTCCACCATGTTCTCTTCTTTCTCGCTACTTCTTCCCATAGGTTCCAAGTTTTTTGATCCAAGGAAAGGTTCTTTAGGACAGATATAACTTGCACTCCTTTTCCTTGGCTCTATCCAGGGTAAGAAATGGCAAGCCAATACCTCCACCTCTTCTTCCCCCTTTCCTACTTCTGCTGTGAAATCAGATGCTAATACAGTAGACAGCATCTCAGTGTTTTTTTCCTATTTTAATTCCTCTCTTATATGGATAAGTTCATTCTGAGAAAATAGCTGAGCCTCAGTTGCGTGCCTTATCACCCATAACAAAGGCCACCACACACAAGTGATACCACAGATTGCTAGCAATCCAATCTCATGCTTGCCTGTTTCAGGGATGTTCATATATTCTCTAGTCCATCAAAGATTTGGGTGTAGTCTGTACTTGGTGGCAGTTCTCATTCATTAAAGTGGCATGCTATGAGAAGGATGGCTAGCCTGTGATTGAGTGCAAGGATACTCTGCTCTCACATGGCCTGGCCTTAGTCACATATCATACCACCTCTTACAAGGAGCATGGGCTCAATACTACAGCAAGAAGGCACACCATTCCATATCACACAGGGAAGCATAGCCATATTGAGATGCCCCTGGAACTTCCACCCACACATAAATCAATCCCAGTTGCATAAATCAGCACCCACTACAGGGACAATGTAACCATTACTTCCCAATTCACCCTTGGTTTCCTCAGTCTCTGTTTAGGTTGTGACTGCTTGACTTTTCCTGGGGTGGGGGTGTGTGAACTTGGTTTTTTGTTTTGTTTTGGTTTGGTTTTTTTTGTTTTATTTTTTTGGTTTTTTTGGTTTTTTTTTTTTTTTTTTGGTGTTTTTGTTAGGGGTGTGTGTGTGTGTGAGCCAATGTCTATGTGTCTCATATAGGACACCAACAACAGAGCAAAGAAATGATTCTATCCACATCTCACTTAGTGAACCAGTGGGACTTATTGGGACCGTTCGTGGAAGCATGAGTGAGAGTTACATGAGCATGCAAATTCAAAGGCAATGGATCGCTATTTTAGTGACTTTTCTATTGCTGTGCTAAGCCACCATGACCAAGGCAACCCGTAGAAGAAATAGTTAATTGGGCTTCTAATTTCAAAGACTGAGTCCCTGATCATGGCAACAGGCATGGCATGTCAGCAGTACCTAGCAGTTTGCCTGTTGAGACAATAACCTTAAGAAGAAAAGAGGAGGGAGGGAAGGTGAGAGGAGAGAGAGAGAGAGAGAGAGAGAGAGAGAGAGAGAGAGAGAGAGAGAGAGAGAGATCACTAATTCAGAATGGCATGGGATTTTATAATCTCAAAGAGTCTACTCCCAGTGACACACCTCTTCCAATAAGGCCATACTTCCCTAATACTTCCCAAGCAGTTCCATCAACTGGGGACCAAGCATTTTAATCTATGAGTCTATAAGGGTCATTCTCATGGAAAGTACTACACACCACTAAAAAGCCCATCACCAAGAATGAAAATTTACCTATATAGCATTTCCTGACAACCCAGCCTCTCAAGGGCTAAGAGTAACAGAGCCTCAAGGAACAGACTGTTGATAAAATGACAGCCATTTCTTTCAAGCATGAAAAGAACAAGTGTGCTGGAAGCTTCACCCTGGCAACTGGGAACAAAGGAAACTTCATTACAAGTTTCCCCATCTGTGCATAGAGACCTGGAGATCTGACCTTGAACTTTTAGCAAGCTCACAGTTTCTCCTCTTCCCCACAGGATTGGACAGTTTTTCTCTAGTTGGTCTATTTCTTTTTCACCTCACTTCCTACATTCCCTCAGTTAAGACCCAACTGGATGCTCCTTATAAATTTGGACACCTTGTGGTTTTGGAGACAGCCTTTGGAACCCAGCTGCTGGGGACCCTGAACCCGGATGACTCCTCTCTTTCCAGAGGATGAAACCAGAAGATTAAAACTGCCTCAAGAGTCGGTGAAGACAGAATCCTCCAAGGCTTCTTCACTCTTGAGGCTTCTGCCCTGGGCAGGGAATTCACTTAGGCAAGCAGCCAAGACTTCACTATGATCACAGGAGAGGGAAATCCCCTCTTTCCGAACTGCAGCTTTAGGCTTGAGTCTTAAAATGCTCTGAAGATCTACAAGATCTCAACACTTCCCAAAGCTGTAACACTTCTCAGAAATGTAATGGCTATCTGCCATCATCTTTCTGCTACCAAGAGTTCAAATCCATTTCATTTAAGTCCTGCCTGACAATCTGTTGGTTTATTAAGCTTGTTGGTCCTGAACTGACAATAATCTGGAGGAGAGTGGGATAAGAACCTGATTAGAGGCAGGAGATAGTCTCTTCTGATCACTTCAATATGAGATACTCCTGTCTCGAAGGGAATGGAATGTTTCCATTTAATAGAAATAATCACACAACAGGGAGAAATATTTTAAAATCCCCTAACATCTACCTAGATCCTATTAATTCATGTCTTAGTTATTTTTTTTTAATTTCTGTGCTAAGATACCGTGTTAGGTAGGGGTTTATTGTTGTGAAGAAACATCAATACCATGGCAACTGTTAAAAAGAAAAACATTTAATTGGGGCTGGCTTACAGTATTAGAGGTTTAGTCTATTATCACCACAGCAGCATGCAGACAAAAATAATGTTGGAGAAGGAACTGAGAATTCTGTGTCTTGATGCAATAAGCAATAGGAGGAGACTGAGTCACACACGCAAGACTTGAGCTTATAAGACTCAGTCTGCCCCCACAATGATACACTTCCTCCAAGAAGGCCATACCTCCTAATAGTGCTACTCCCGATAGGCCAAACTTTCACAGGGGTCCACATCTATTCAAACTTCCACAGATATCATTACCAAGGAAATTTATAGAAAAAAAAGTTTGTTGGGGCTTACAGTTCCAGAGGGTGAGTCCATGACCCTCATGGCCGGGGTCATGACAGCAAGTAGGCAGGAATAGTGCTAGAGCAGTGGCTGAGAATTCACATCTGATTCACAAGCACAAGGCAGAGAGAGCTGAGAACTAAATGGGCGTCTCATATTGAGAACTAAAGCCTCAGAGCCCACCCCCATTTGACACATCGCTTTCAACAAGGCCGTCCTCCTAGTCCTTCCCAAACAGTTTCACCAACTGGTGACCAAACATTCAAATATATGAGTCTATGGGGGAAGCACGAGAAGATGGCCTTAAATCCAATCTGATAAAAATGATAGAGGCCTCTAAGGAGGAAATGACTAAATCCCTTGAAGAAATACAAGAGAAATAAAATCAAACAGGTGACAAGAGTGAATAAAACAGTTCCAGAACTGAATATGGAAATAGAAGCAATAAAGAAAATGCAAACTGGTGGAGTTTGGAGCTAGAGAACCTAAGGAAGAGAACAGGGATAACAGACGCAAGCATCAACAACAGAATACCAGAGATGGAAGAGAGGATCTTAGGGGTAGAAGGTATGATTGAAGAAAGCGAACATGGGTCAAAGAAAACGCTAAATCTAAAAAGTTTATGACACAAAACGTCCAAGGAATCCAGGGTACTATGAAAAGACCAAATCTTAACACCTTTTATAGGGGAGCTCAGAAGGGTTACAGGGCAGAGGGCAAAGATAAATTGCTGAGCAGTTGCAACCGAGATATTTGCTGGGCCAACGAAGGCGTTGAAACTGGGACAGCCTTTCAGAAGACATTCTCCGTCAACATGTGAGAGCTGAACCTCTGTGTCCCGGCATTAACCAGTCAGCAGGTGTAGGCTCTTCCTGGGGAGGAAGGCCATTGGTCTGGGAGAGACAGCTCTCTTCTGCCCCAGGTAATGTGCAAAGGGCATCTCATATATAAGCCACTGGTGGTTCCCAGAAGTTGAGGACTGCCTTCTTCCCGGTGGATGGCTCCCTGCAGCATCCTCTCCTATCATCTTTATTTCTCCTTTCTTCCTTCTTTCCTTTCTATTTCCTATCTGTCTGTTTGTTTTATGATAGTTATTTCCATTTCCTTACTGGGTCATAAGTAACTATTCTTAGACCTTTATTTTGCGTTCTTGGATCAAATACAGAACAAAATGTAATGACTAGGATGAGTTACTGTGAACAAGGCAAATCAAGTACTAAGTTCAATTCGTTCACCCCTTTTGTGTAAAAGGGATGACGGTTGTGAACGAATAAACAAGGATTAGTCTAAATATTGTATTTGGAGGACCAGGTGTTCAAGGCAGACAGATAGCAGTAAGATGAAGCAACCAGGGACAAAAGCAGCAGTCTTTTCTCCAGGAAAGCGCCTCCCGTGGTTCCCACGCGGCTCTCCTAATCCCTGACATATCCCTCACCTCCCATCATAATGACTGACATGCAGCCTCTGGCTCTCCTCATGATGCTCTCAGCTGCTCCTCCTCCTTGCTGCCCTAATGATTCTCATACAAAGGAGAAACATGATTGACTTTCATTCATCTTGAGTCCAGAGCTAACAGAAGTAGCCTGGGTTTCTAGCCAAGGTAAGCTCTCCCGCCATATGGGTGTTAATTACCGACTCACATTGGCTGATTGATTTAAAGCTAGGGCAATTGGACGTACCCATGGTTTTCTGCCCGTCCTATGAAATGCCTTTTAATTGCCTGCATAAATGTGTTTAATGGCCTCTTTAATGCCGAAAATAAAGCTTTAAAGTAGGTCATTTGGGAAATTAGAGATTTAAAGATTGAGGTGGAAATTATGGCCGAGTTCAACAGTGATTAAGCACCCAGTTTCTTGAATAATATTAAAACTTAGCATTTGAAATAATCAGAATATTAAATTATATATCTAGTGTGTGTATCATTTAATTAGGTGTCCATTGAAACAGAAAAATAAATTGGAGTAAATACCATTTATTTACAACAGTGTTCAAACACTTTTCCAGATTCTCAGGATGAAATCTTTGAATGAAATTCCTAATGGAGAAAACACTGAGATAGGTGAAGGTGTATTAAAACAACTATGACAGACAAATGAAAGAATTAAAATAATTATGACAACACATTTTATCTATATTTTATTTTTGCTATATTTATTGTTTCCTTTAAGCATTATTAAGCACATCTAGAAATGTATATACTTTAAAAAAGAGGGAGGTGAGAGAGATGGTGATGGCCCAGTTGAGAAAAACACTAGGTGTACAAGCCTGAGTTTGATCCCTGGAACCCATGTAAAGGCAGAAAAAGAGAACTATCTCCACAAGGTTGTCCTCTGACCTACACACACACACACACACACACACACACACACACACACACACTGACATATGTCAGCTACACATATAAAATCTGAACCCAAACAACAATTAAAATAAAAAATAGTGCTCATTAAGTTTTCAAGGACTGCTGATTTTACAAATTAATTGCTATTACCCTACTGACAACAGGAGAGCAAGACTTGTATTGGTGTCCCCAGACCCAAAACAACTTCTGGCATATAGTGACAGGTTGCAACAAACGTGCATTGAATGGATAAATGGAAGGATAGCAAAATCAATCCCATAATCACTAAAAGCCTTTAGAATGCGAGCAACCTGTAGCCTTGTAGATCGTATGAGGTCCAAAACAGCTATGAATGTGGCCCACTACAAAATCATCAACTTAATTTTCTGGAGGCTTTTGTTTGTGTAACTCAGTTGTGTGATCTTCAAGCATTTATTTCATAGATGACAATGTCATAACAGAATGACATACAGTTGAACATTCATGGATCATGGGGCTAGCTGTGGAAGCTTGGAGCTGATGTGGTTACTGTTCAAAAGACAAAACGTAAGAACTGAGATGAGCCTTTGATGGGTGGTTGATTGTGGTAGAGTCTTGCTTTGTAGCCCAAGCTGACCTGGAACCCACACTGCTCCTACACTAGTGTCCCAAGCACTGGGATTATAGGACTCTATCATCAAACCCTGCTGAATGTCACCATTGCTGTCTTCCTCTTATTCCAGTTTTTTGTTTTTGTTTTTTTGTTTTTTAAGATCTATCTTTCTGGGTGGTGATGATGGACAACTTTAGTCCCATCATTTTGGAAGAAGATCTTCCTAGATCTCTGAGTTCAAGGCAAGCCTGGTCTACAGAGGGAGTTCCAGACAGCCAGGGCTACACAGAGAAACTCTGTCTTGGAAAACAAAACAAAACCACAAAACTCTGGATGTACATGCTGAGGCTAGAGACATTTGATCCCCCTGTGGTTGAAGTTATAGGCTACTATGAGCTATCCAATGTGGGTGCTAGAAACTGAACTTGGATTCTTTGAAAGAGCAGTATGTTCTCAAAGCAACTGAGTGATCTCTTTGTCTCCATGATTTTCTTCTAAGGAAATCTAGAAATGCTTAAATTAATTCGTTCAAGTTTAACTCATCTTTAATCTAGAACTTTCTTTTACTTTTTAAGGCCCCAATACCTAGAACTAATATGACTACTTTACACTGAAGGCAGGTTTCTGCCCAGTCTGTGATTTTTAAGCTGAGATCTCAGCTTTATCCACCGTGTACTTTGATAGGGATGCTGTCCCTTCCTGACATTCTGCCTACTTACGCTTCAACACCATGAGCCATGCATGAACCCCGCAGTCTTGCAGAATGCCGGATTGTGACTGCATATCTTCTGAGAAAAGGCCACAAAAGAGATTTTATTTTATTTCTGTTGTCTTCTCTTCCTCCTTCACCTCTTTCTTCTTCTCGTCTTTCCTCCTACTTCTCCTCTTCCTCTTCTTGTTCTCGTTTCTCTTCGTGTTGTTCTCCTCCTTTTCCTCTTCTTCTCCCTCCTCCTTCTCCTTGTAACCAAAACCAACTTTGACCAGTTTTATGAAATCTTCCCATTTTCCTCAAGTAGCATTAGGTGCATTGCACATTGGACATGCATCTGTTTTTGCCATGAGCATATTATACCATAATTGATTCCAATGCCTTCCTCCCTACAGATTCAATGTTGCTTGAAAGAGAGTATGTCTCTATATCTAGGTGTAATCAAATTCAACAGGTACTTGACAAATATTCATCAAAGTACAAAGTGGTCTAGATTTATGAACTTCAATATCTCTGTCAATATCTTGAGTGAAGATTAGGTTTGGCCATTTGTCCTTAAGGGGATATTACCCAACACTTGAAGTAAGGAAAAGCTCTTTGTATTGAAGCACTGCAGACGTTCTCTTCCAGATTGTCTTCCTCACTCTGCCCTCGTGGTCTGTATTTTCCCATTAGATTAATCCATGGGAAACTGATGAGATAGATATTATAAACTATGGAACTCAGGAGTATTGACCCAATCCAAAAGTATCAAAGAAGTATGTCCTGCAGACAGTGACAGGCAAGGCAAAGGCCAGGAGATAGGACTTGGGTTCTATTGTTCTATTCAGGAGAAAATATTAGTCATCCAAATCCCAGTGGGGATAGAGAGAATGTGAGGATTGTGAGGATTATGTCCATCAAACAAGACAGAGCTCTAGGGAAACAACAATGGATGGAAACGATACCTGTGGTCTACAGCCATGGAACCAGAAAGGAAGAAATGAGTGGGTCTGTATGTAAACAAAAACTATAGCTGTCATGGACAGTCGTGCCTCAGAAACAAAGCAAAAGAGTAAGAAGTCTGGGTTGCATGTGCAAATGCATCAGGGGAACCAGAAATCCAGAAATCTTCCTCTTGTTATTTTGTTTCCTTTTTTTTTTTTTTTGAGTATTTTGCTATTTCAAGTGTTTTGAAAACTAAATGATGACTGTGCAGGCTTTAGTATATAATATGTTTCACAGTTCATCCTTGAGTTGTAGTGCACTATTTCAAAAGCGTTTTTGGAAGGCAAGCATAGCACACTCTCCTAGCTTACATGTGTATCAAAGCAATGTGAATTGCTTCACTCTTTTTTGTTGTTGTTAATACGCAGTTTGCAAGATTCCATCTCTCCCCTCCTTTTCTCTTTGTATCATTTCTTCTTCTGAAAAAAAATTTTCCCTTATTGGCAAGAGAGATACATGGTGAATTAAACAAATTCAATGATCTAGAGATGTGAAAAAGACTATGCCGAATTGCCTTAACCACGTCACCTGCAGACAGACGGTGACTTTCTAGCACAATTCCCCTCTTTCTTTTCTTTTCTTTCTTTTTTTTTTTTTTTTTTGGTTTTTTTTTTCGGAGCTGGGGACCGAACCCAGGGCCTTGCGCTTCCTAGGCAAGCGCTCTACCACTGAGCTAAATCCCCAACCCCCCCTCTTGCTTTTCTATTCAAATACGTCGTCGAGAGGACAAGTGCCCGAGACCCTGCATATAAAATATGTCAGACACTGGCACCAGTTTTTTACCAATCTTTTAACTCAAATGTACCTTATTTTAAAATTGAAATGATTATTTGAATGGGCAAAATTTAGGTAATAATTCATTTATTAAGGATAATTAATGCTGTTTCCCACATTCCTTTATATTCCCATTATAAACTTGTACACATGCTAACTTTTTTAAAAGTACAAAAGATTTGCACATAAACTCCTATCCCAGCTGTTAGGTTTTTTCATTCTTGCTTAAATTTTTATTTTCTTCTGTCTCTTTCTTTTCATTGTTTTTTTTTTTAATTATAAGTCAGTGATCACATCTGCTTAAAATTGTCATTTAAACTTTTGTTATGTATGAATTGCCCACTGCAATACCTGGTTCAGAGTATAATTTAATACGTGGTATATTAAAAATAATTTGATAGGAATAGACTCAGTTGGAGGCGAAACAAAAATTATTCATTTATTTAAAACAGCCTGGTTTATTTTTGAAGTTTTAATAAATGCATGGTGTGTCTTGCGCGTGCTGCTCCAACTAGCTCCCACTTTCCCTCCCTCCCTTGCCTTCCCCCCACTTCTGTAGTCTTCGTTCTTCCCTAGACAGCTTCACTTCTATTTCGTGTCGTTTGTACATCTGTGATTATGATTGTATTTATCAACATAAAATCTGGGATGACAATGAAGGGATTTGCCTGAGTCTGGCTTAATTTGCTGAATATGATCATTTCCAATTGTATTCACTTTTCTGAAAACAACATAATTTTATTTTTCTCTATGGGTAAAAAGGCTTCAGTGTTTACAGAAGGCACATTTGCTTTAATCGATTCCTCTGTTGCTGGATTCCCTAGGTCATTCCAAAATTTAGCTATTATGAGTAGTGCTGCAATAAAACTGGTGTGCAGGTGTCTCTGGGATGCACTGACATGGAGTCATGTGGGTAAGTATCCAAGAGAGGAGATTTAAGTTTTAGATTTTGGGAACCCACCATCTTGACTTCCATAGTGGCTGAGCTTGTTCACATTCTTGTCACCAGGGGGCGGTAGTTACAATAGTCTGTCCACATGCTTTCTAGCTGTTATTTTCCTTTTCAAATATGCATTTACCTTTTTCATGTGTATGTATGTGTCACATGTTAGTATGTATTGTGTCTATGGACACCAATAGAGGCCAGAAAAGGGCATGGGATCCCCTGGAGCTGGAATTACAGGCAGCTGTGGCCTTGCTGATGTGCTTGCTAGGAATCAAGCCTTTTCATACCCAGTTCTTGGCAAGCTGTCTTAACTGCCGAGCCATTCCTCTAGCTCCTGGTGTTTGTTCTCCTGATCACTGGCATTCAAATTGGGGTAAGAAGGAACCTCAATGTAGGTTGCAAATGTAAATGTCAAGAATATTTCCTCAGGTGAGGGGATGAGTTGAGAGTCATACCCAAGCTGTGCAAATACAGATTGGGCTGAGTGCAGAGCATGTCTTTCCATGGCCTGTGCCTGGAAGCAAGCCTCCGTACAATCTAATCTAGGTCTAGAATGTTTCAGCCTCTAGGACTTACTGCCACTAAACTCACCCTTTCTATTTCTCCTTCTGAACTCTAGTTCTCTTTCTTTCTGAACTCTGGCTGGCTGGTTCAACTCAACTGTTATGGTTCAAACTCCTTCCAAGCTGACTGATTCAGTCTGGCTTCTCACCGAATTGCCCTACTTGGGCTCAAACTAACTCTGGTAATTTGTTCTACTCTTCAGACTTCTGATTCTCTGGCTTTAACTGCCTTTGCATGAACTCAGCAACAAATTCCACTCTACTGCACTGCACGGCACTGAACTATATTGCACTCCTATCCACTCTACTTCACTCAACTGAACTGACTTGGTTCTCTCTTCACTGTTTTTAAGTAGCTTCATCAGAGTTGGAAGTATTTTATCTCTGACTCATTCTGTTCAATCTCTCTCTCTGGTTTGTCACTTTGTCTGTCCCTCAATTACATGTCACTTTCAAACATGGCTGCTTCCTTCTACAAACTAATATTACCTTATAGCTGTGCACTGCAGGCATGCCTCTATTCCAGCCAGAGGGATTACAGGTATGTGTGTGTATGGCAAGGCTGCATTCCATCTGGATCACATAGACATATGTCTTTGGATGTGATCCCTTGACAAAGCAGCCAGGTTGTTGGGTTAAAATTCCTGTACAGTAGGTAGTTGTTTTGAGACAATGTCGCATGTATGTCATGATGGTCTTGACTTCCTAAATCTAACCAAAGATGATCTCACACTTCAGATCCTGCTGCCTCTACCTCTCCAATGCCAGGATTACACTAGCATTCAAAAATTAGTGAATCCTGGACTTTGTGCATGCCAGTCAAGCACTCTACCAAATGAAATGCACGCCTCACTCTCTCAGGGTTTCTATTGCTGTGAAAAGACACCGTGCCCACCACAATTCTGATAAAGAAAAACATTTCATTGGGACTGACTTATAGTCCAGTATTACTATGGCAGGAAACATGGAGATACACAGGCAGTCATGGTGCTGGAGAAGGAGTTGAGAGTCTCACATGTTGATCCACAGGCAGCAGGACAATGTCTGTCACATACTGGCCATATTTGAACTTGTAAGATCCCCCAAAGCCTACCCCAAGTTGACACACTTCCTCTAATTAGGCCACACCTACTCCAACAAGGCCATACCTTCTAATAGTGTCTCTCCCTATCTTCTAAGTATTCACACACACGAGTCTATGGGGGCCATTTCTATTCAAGACATCCCACCCTCAATATGATTTTGATTTGCATTTCCCTGATAGCTTTGGAGGCTGAGCAGTTTTTCATGTGTCTATTAGCCATTTGTATTTCATTTCTTGAGACTTACTTGAGGTTCATTTTATTGGTTTATTTATTGGTAGACTTCTTTTTTAGGTGCTTGAATTCTCTCTACATTCTAGACATCAGTCTTTTGCCAGATGTTGTGGTTTTAATTGGCAACAAGACACATTCTACAATCACATAACAAGAGAGTTTCAATAAGAGATTGTCTTCATCAGGTTGACTTGTAGGCATGCCTGTGAGGGATGTCTTTATATTAATTGATGTAAGAAGATCCAACCTAAAGTTTGATGTCACCGTTCCCTGGATTTGGGTGGATGCAGGTGAGAGGTACTTGCCTGCGCATGCACACATCAATGTTTCTATGACACTCAACTTTTTTGAGTTGTGATCTTTCACTGAACATGAACGTTGCCATTTTGGAAGACTGGCTCCAGTGAGTCATCAGAATCCACCAGCCTCTGCCCTCCCAAGCACTGGAATTACAGACATGTGCTGCCATATTGGTCTTTTTACTTGGGGGTCTGGGTTTATGAATGCAGGTCTTCACTTGATTCACTGAAGCATTTCCTAGTTCCCCGTTATTTACTTTTTGGCATTTTGGCATAGTGTCAGTTGCTGGGTGCCTGTCGGTTCCAAGAGTTTCTGAGTTTTGACTTCTTTTTCTTTGTGAAACCTTTTATTGCTTCCCCTTGCTTTACTGCTGTAGCTAAGATTTCAAAAATTCTGTATATCTTAGCTATTATTCTATTGCTGTGAAGAGATAGCATGAGCAAGGCAACTGATATAAAAGAAAGCATTTATTTGGGGGCTTGCTTACAGTTTCAGAGTGTTATTAGTCCATCGTCATTATGGAGGGAACAGAGCCACAGGCAGGAAAGCATGGTGCAGAGAAGTAACTGAGAGCTTTGTATTCTGCTCCATAGACAGCAGGCTGACAGGAGAGAGGAAAAAGGAGAGATTAGATAGATAGATAGATAGATAGATAGAGAGAGAGAGAGAGACTGGAACCTGGATCATGACTTTTTATACCTCAAAATCTATCCTTAGATAAACATCACCTCAAACAAGGTCACACCTATTCCAACAAGACCACACCTCCTAATTCTTCCAAAAGTTGATCAACTGGGGACTAAGTCTGCAGCTATATAACCATTTGGGGGCCATTCTCATTCAAACCTGGTGAATACCCGTGGAGAGAGAGGGCATGCTTCTCCTATTTCTGGTTTTAGTGAAAGTGATTGTTTTCCCCTACTAAGCATAAGCCTTGCTATGAAAGGACCTTACACTCTCTATTGAACCTCAAAGAAGTGTACAAACGCCTAACATAACAAGTGAAGAATTAAAACTTTGTTTGGAAAATAATCTGATAACCATACAGTATTGAAGCAAAACAATGAAGTCAGGTTTATGTTTATTATCACAAAGTTGCAGTCAATTAAGATTTTCCCTAATTCTACATGAGAAACATAATGGTTCAAGGGAGAAAAAAAGCAAGCAGTAAAAATTAATTAAAATGTCGTAAATTATATTAATGTTGGCCTTCTGATTTGAAGTTTAGTTTAAAAGATATCTCAAGTTTATTTTATAAAAAATAAAAATTTATGTATACCACCATCATTTAAAAAGGAAGTTTAAATTGATGATTATAGACAGGCGTGGTGGTACAAACTAAACGAATTAAAGAATCCTCAAGCTCAGCAGGCAGATGCAGGTAGATCACTGCCAGCCAAGGATATGTAAATGGACCCCTTTAATATTATGTTATTGATGATGATGATGATGATGATGATGATGATGATGATGATGATGATGATGATGATGATGACAGCAACCACAATTTTAAAGGCGATTGCTTCAGTTTAAAGTGCTGGAAGGAGTTTTCAACAACATTCCACTAGATGGTGCTCTTTTAACTTCCTGGAAGGAGGATCCGTGCACTTTGAATCAGTAACTGATGTCTAATTTAACATTTAATGAAACCGAATTAGTGGTCTGACTCTGAATCTCCTCAGATATAAAGAGGAGAATAGACGGTGTGAGAACAGTATAAACATGGCGGTTAACTGTGATGGGTCTCCCGAGCAGCAATCGCGTATTGCTTCCAGGCAGAGATTCTGGAAACACGCATGTGCTCCTTAGGAAAGATCTTTATGTCTTATCAACAATGGGGTGTTCTACACATTAGTAGATACTGATCTTTGGATTAAACCTTCCAAGCAAAACACATTAAGAGTATTCATGAAGTTCCAATACATCAATAGCATTTTTTAAAATTATGAATTTATTTTTTTATGGCTGACATTGCACATGAATTCCGCATGAAGGACAAAAGCTACCTCTACATGGCGTAGACTTTTCCCCCTTACATTATCACAGAGGAAGGAGCATGAACAGGGAAGGGAAGTTGAGATTGCTGTCAATATTCAAAAGTGCACGTCAGCGGAGATTTCATTTCTGGAAGACCTCTCGTCCGGATAAATTAATATTGACGCAAACGTGGAGGCTGGTTAGACTGAATGAGCAAAGTAGTCAGTATTGATCATGGGTTCAATTCACAGTGGGCTACTGAACATTGCTCTTTGCCACCAGACAATCGAATGAGTTTTAGTGCTTCCGATGGATGGCCTATCTTCCTCATTCTTCATTGACCCACCTCACTTTCCTCTTGACCCTTAGTCCCTGACTCTTCGACTCTTTTACCTATTTATATACTGGCAGTTGCTTTCACGTTTTTTGGATAAATGTCTAGGCTTATAATTGCTAGTTTGTATGGTCATGCTTGCTTAGATTTTACAGAAATGATCTTTTTCAAAGTGGCTATAGCATTTCACAGTCTCATTTTTAGTATATTAATGACTGACCCTGGTTCTCAATAGTTTCACCAACATTTAGAGATTTTCACTAATTTTAAAAATTCGTTGATGGGTTAATTATGGAAAAAGTCACATGTATGATTGCAGCTTTAATTTTTTTCCCCCAGTTGTTAGTGATGTTGAACAAGATTTATTTTTGCATTTATATGCTGTCTTTGGAAAAATATCTGCTCTAGTCAGGTTCTTAGGCAGACGTTTGAGACTCCAAATCCAATTCCATATCAGTTCTTCCATGAGGTTTGGACTGTGCTCATGTATGTCTCTTGGATGTAATTCTGGAGAGAGTGTTTCCATGTAGTTTCCCAAAGAGTTTATCAAACGGCATAGGATGCAATAACAACTGTGACAAACTCTTCTTTGCCAGTCTAGAAGAACAGATTCAGACTTAGCATTAAAAATTTCAATGTCGGGGTTGGGGATTTAGCTCAGTGGTAGAGCACTTGCCTAGCAAGCGCAAGGCCCTGGGTTCGGTCCCCAGCTCCGAAAAAAAGGAAAAGAAAAGAAAAAAAAAGTCTGTTTTTCATTTTAATTCCTGCATCGTTAACCTAGTGTATGCATGTATATGTTAATTTACCTACCTTCTATACTAACGAATATTGTTTGCTTCGATAAGCAGAGATTTAATAACTGTTTTTTAAGGATAAGGTTTTTTCTTTTGTTATTCTTAACTTAATCTCTGGGAGGATTGCAGAGCCAAAATTCATATACATACATGCATGCAAGTATATAAACACTAGTGAATGCACACATGGATATATCAGCTTGTGGGGATTTACAAGCTGGCATTTAGAAAGGTTGGGTTTATTTATATTACCATCAAATTGACTGTAAGATTCTTTAAATTTTTTCCTTTGCTTGTCTTTCCAACAAGCTTTGTTTTCTTTCATTTAAAATGGAAGCAATAAGTCAAAACAAATTATTATTATTATTATTATTATTGTTGTTGTTGTTGTTGTTGTTGTTGTTGTCTCAGAAATAGGTGTGGTGAATCAGGAAGTCCCAGTTCGTTTGTGACTTTAGAAAAATTCCTAATAACCTCAGTGTCACTGAGATCACGGAGTTGACTTAGGAACTTTATGGAGATAAAGACCCTTCAAAAAAAAAAACTATGTGAAACTATGTTAAATATGCCGTGGGTGGTGATAATTGCCTTCATTCTCAGCTTTTGAGAGGTAAGAGGCAGGCACATACATGAGTTTGAAGCCAACTCCATGTACAGAGTTCAGGAATATATAGTGAGACCCTGCCTCAAAATGAGCACACGACATGCCCCAAATATCCTCAGAGCTTGTGTGACTGTCCTCTTAGCCAAGCAGCCTCCATCTTGCAGAAAGTTCAGCTGTAGCTCCTTGCAAAAGGGTTGTCTTAGCTGGTGGAGGGGTGTATTTTGCCATACTACCACCTGCGGTATGCGACACTGCCTGAATTCCACATGACCTCAACCTTCTTATTGCTGAGACCCTTTAATACAGTTCCCTCATGTAATGGTGACTCAACCGTAAAATTATTTTCGTTGCTACTTCGTAACTGTAATCTTGCTACTGCTATGAATTGTAATGCAAATATCTTTCTTTTCCAATGGTTTTAGTCAATCCCTGTTAAAGGTTCATTCAGGACCCTTGGGGTGGATACCCACAGGTTGAGAACAGATGTACTAGGGCTTCGGATGGGGAAGACTAGAGGAGTAGGGCTCCATCTATGAAGCTACAAAGGAGAAGCCTTCAGCCCTGTAACAACACACAGCCATACCCCTGTAACTAACTCCTCAGCTATGCTCTTTAAGGAAGCCCAGCAAACTCATTGGTTCTCCAAAGTGAACTTTTGGTATAACCATGCCTCCGTTTGTCCTTGGGGATCCTAGGAGAACCAGTAGTACAGTGGTTTATATCTTCCTTGGGATGAGATTAGCAATTATTCCTGAGGATACCAAGTATGGATGTGGTGCACAGACAGACACGCAGGCAAAACACTTATACACGCAAGTGAAATTTAAAATTGTGTTAAATAAAAGTCCATACGTTTAGAATCTCGATAGAAAATTCATGAAGGGGCCTCTTCGGGAAGAAGGAAGGGAACCAGTCAATAGAAAGGACAAGAAAGGTTCATGGGTGATAAACGACCAAAATATACACATCTGTCAAGGTGTTATAACGAAACCATTACTTTGTAAAATACATGCTAATATGTTCTTTAAAAGCTAAAAAATGTTCACACTATTTTTGCTCGTTTTTTCCAAAGGCCAGTCTTAAGCTTATACATTTGAGATACATGATGACTATGCACAAAATGCACTGTCAAATCAGGAGATGTCATGGGAAGAGAAAAAGTTTAAAGTGTACTGCTGCCTCTGAAATCTTCAGAGGATTAATGTCGGCTCTTTAAGTCGCACATCTGTCTTGTGACCTCAGGGATTTGGGGCTGATTTTCTATAAGCCCAAGAGTGGAGTGGAGGACGTTCTATTTATTTTAGATAGGGCACTAAGGCTCAGGGGTGTCTCCCTTAGTTCTTGGCGGGCTCTCTGTTGTCTCAGGACTGGCTCAAACGTGCTACTCTTTAACGTGATTGGCGGCTTCCACATAAGTGATTTGACTGAGAAAGGTGTCAAGAGCAGTTGCACGTTAAGAACTTGGAATTCATCTCCCAACTTTACTCTCCCTCGCCCCTCCTCAGCACAGATTCACAGCGGAGGAAGTAAGTGAAGGGACAGTTCGCATTCTTGTCAGGACAACCTCAGAAGGATCCCAAGCACTAAGGCTGGCCGAACCTTACAACCGGTAATAATGGGGAAAAGCGCCCTGGGAAACAGCCTCGGGAAACTTTTCATAACCACGCCCGGACTGTACACCCTCCAGTCTTTGGAACTTGCGACCTTAGTTTTTTCTTTCGGAAGGGGCGTTCCTGTCGGTTAGCACCACGCCCTGACACCCACCGAAAGCACCCTGCGGCTGCGACAGAGGGTCATTCCGGGGCGTGGTCTCCAGCGCGCGACTGGTGTTCTGTTGCTAAGCGACGGATAGGCGGCGGGGCCGGCGAGAGAGGCGCGGCCCGCTGGAGTGGCCGGGCGTTCCGCTCCAGGGCAAGGGCGGGCCCGCGGCTGCGCAGCCGCTGTCCCTCGCTCTCGCTCGGGGCCGCGCCTCCAGTTCCGGGTCGGTCACGCCCCCACTCGCAGTTCGAGCTGCGCACGCGCCGTGCGAGCGGCTACCTTCCTTCTGTGGGGCTCGCGGTCGGGCTGGGGGAACCCGCAGCACCCGCACCATAGGTGGAGCGGGCCGGGAGCCGGTAAGCCGAGGCGTCTCGAGGGAGGAGCAGCGCGGGTAGTGCCGCCGTGCCTTCCGTGGCTGAGGAAAATGGTGTTCGAGTCGGTGGTCGTGGACGTGTTGAACCGGTTCCTCGGAGACTATGTGGTGAACCTGGACCAGTCCCAGCTCTCTCTGGGCATTTGGAAAGGTAACGGGGTCGCCGCTCCAGGGTCGCGGGAGACGGCGGCATGGTTTCTGGTGGCTTCGGTCCTTGGCCAGCCGGGCGCCGCCACCTGCAGCTGCCCGCCTCGCCCTTCAAGTTATGTAAAGCGGGGCGGCGGTTCCCGGGCGGGCGGCACGAGCCGTGAGGTTGGGGGAGGCGGTGACTGAAGCCTTGCGTCTCCGTGCGGCCGGGTGCTGGTGACCCTTGGCCTCTGCTGGGCAAGGGAGCCATCCTTGGCAGTTTCTCCCTGGGCTGTAAGGAAAGGCTCCAGCGAGCCCATGGCGAGTCGCCCGCCGACTTGCACGTGAAGGCCAGGCGCTGTCCGCGATGTTACCCATCGTCCCTTTCCTACCTCACTTCACCGTGCTTTCTAGGCGAGTTCATGCCACTGAACTTGGACTTGGGTGTTGCTTAGCTGGGGTGGCAAAGGATAGGGGAATAAAAGAAAAGGAATACCTCTTTCAGAGTATCTCAGAGTTACTTCTGTTTTGAGGTCGCAGCCTGACCATGTGGGAAGGTGGGTGTTTGTGGGCTCGAGTAAGACCTGAGTTATTAAAAATGGAACGAAAAGAAAATGCAGGAAAACAGACAATCAAAATGTAAATTGGGCTTTTCAGTTTCTCGGCCGACCTGAAGAAGACATGATGAGTACTCCCCTCTGTTCCTTAGATGGGAAGTCAGTCGGCTGCATCTACCCCTTCACTGCAATGCTTTATCTAATACAGTGTCTTATTTTTAGTGCTTCCACCTGTTTTGTATTACGCTCTTGCTTATTAAGTAGCTATTAGCAATTAGAGGCCTTTTTGAAATGAACGTTCCGGGCCACAGTTCGGGTTAATTATTTGTGTAAATAGTGTGTGTGTATTCTCTTATATGAACTTACTTAAAGCTTTCTAAAAATTTTCGTTTATCTTAAGACTTCTCATTTTTGAAGTAATGAAAGCAAGTAAATTAGTTTTATTAAACAAACAAGCCCTCGTGTAGCTAGTTACCTTCTTCCCTGATAACTGACAAACACTGATCTGTAAGTGCTAGCACAGCCTCTTTGAGATCAGATGCTTTGCAGGTTGCTTAATCTGTGCTGCTTCTCAGTTGCAGAGTAAGAATGACCAAACTCCAGAGCTCAGAAAAAAAGCCTTAAAGAATATCTGAGCTGGGACCTGGAGTGTGGTTAAAAGCACTGGCTGCTTTTCCAGATGACTTGGATTCAAGTCCTAGTATCCACATGACATCTTAACAATTATCTGTAGCTACAGTCTCCTGGCATCTGATGTCTTTCTCTTCTGGCTCTGGGGGCCACTGCACACAAGCATGTGGTGCACCCACATACACACAGGCAAAACACTCATATGCACAAAATAAAAATCAAAAAGAAAAAAAAAAGAAAAATGACCTGAACAGTGGTTTGATTTGTAATGAAATGTTTCTACATTTAAGGGGCAGGTTGTGTGGATTATAAGTCATCAAATTTATGTATTTAAAGTTTACCTAGAATAAAATTGAGTCTTGTTTATAGTTTTGTTTTAATAAACATTAAGAATATTTCAACTATCCCATAATGATACAAAAAGACTTCAAGCCTAGGAAATTCCCCTTCTATTTCTTTGTAATTGATTCTTCCTCAAGTGGCAACTACTTATCTGTTTACAATCTGCTAATTTGCTTTTGTATTTAAGAGTGTTGTTATAAATGAAATCCTTTGGCTGTGTAGCCTTTTCTTTTTGAGATATGGTTTCACTATGTAGCCCTGGCTAGTCTGGAACTTAGAATCTTCTTGCTTTGGTTCCCGAGTGCTGCCCGGTTGAAGGCCTGTGCCATCACACTTGACTTCTGTGTAGTGTCTTGAGTCAGACTTCTTAACAGAATGCAGAGAAGTCGTCCATGTAGCATCCATGTACTCCATACATCACTTTGTCCTGCCATTCCTGCACTTCTGAGTGGTGTTTCACTTTATGGCTGTGTTATAAACATAGGCTTGCCATTTTTGCAATATTTCCTTTTTGGCAGTTAAAAGGAAAGCTGCATTAGGTTTTTGTGTGAACATAAATTATGTCTTTGGAGTAAATACCTAACAGTGGGATTGTGAGTGGGAAGTAAATTTGTAACTTTCTGAGAAGTAAAATGATATGATTTGGTTAAGGTCTGACTGTGTCTCCTAAAAGTTCTATATTGGAAGCTTAGCCCCCAGTGATGATGAGGGGTGCTGGGTCTTTTAAAAGTAGGCCTAACAAGTTATAGTGGCCTCTCCCTGTGGCTTTCAGTTTCTTTTTATGAGCTGAGCTTTCCCTCCCCATTTCCCTTCCGCTCCTCCTCCTTTCCCCTCCCCTCCCCTCCCCCTCCTTCTCCCCTTTCCTTCCCTCTCCCTACCGTGTGTGTGTGTGTGTGTGTGTGTGTGTGTGTGTGTGTGTGTGTGTGTATGTGTATGGGATCTTCACCATAGCTGCTGTTAAGCTGTTTGAATTTTCAGCCTGCAAAGCGAGTCAAATCTATTATTCTATCTGTAAGAACCAGTCTCAAGCATTTTATTATGGTACCCTCCCCACCAAGGATCCACCCCTTAAACTCAACTAATACACCTTGACACTGAGGAGTTGTTTTAGTAATACGTCCAAACCAAACCATAAGAAAGGTCTAATAATATCAGAACGGAAGCATTTAGAACTCCTAGTCAGAACAAAGGACCCCAACCTCCCGTAGTTAAACTGTCAAACGCATGTCAAAGAATGAAGAATGAACGTGAAATGATACGAGAGAACAGCCAAATCACATTTAAAGAAAAACCAAGGCTAGGGATGTGTATAACTTCACCAGCTATGGTGAAGATCCCATACACATACACATTTAGCAGAGTAATAGTATTTGGTGCTCTTCCGGGACCTATGACCAAGGTAATAGAGGTTCTGGGTGGCTATAACAGTGCCTGGTATGAGCTCCGTCTCATAGAATAGGCCTTAGATCCATCAGAGAGTAGTTGGCCACTCCTACAATATTCCTGCTACTGTTGCACCAGTGGGAATAGCTTGTGAGTCCAAAGTCTGCAGCTTTTAACCACTGAGCCATCCACCAGCTCCAAGTACAATATGTCTTGTAAGATTTTTTTTATTTTTGCTTGAATTATCTGTTGGTGAGAGTGAGGTATTAGACTTACCCACTGTAAGTGTAATGAGACCTGTCCTTAGGTCCAGTAGTATTCTGTAAAATGATTACTGTGAGGCATATGTATTTATAATCCAAATAACCTGGTTGAATAGTGCTCTTTATAATTTTGGTAGCTCATTTTGACTCTTGTACCTTGAAGTTCACTTGTCAGATATGAGGATAGCTACTGCTCTCACCTTCCATTTGTTTACAATATAATTTTTCATCCTTTCACCTTTAATTTGGATGGTTTGTTTGTTTGTTTTTTGTCATTGTTGAGTTGAGGTTTTTGCAAGCTGTATTTTGTTGGGTGTTTTGAAAAATCCAGCCTGCCAGTCTGTGTAAAAAGAAAATTAAGGGCATTTACATTTTGTGGCTATTATTGAAAGATAATCTACTTGTTCTTACAATTTTCTTTTTCTTCTGGTTTCAACTATTTTTGTTTTTCCTACTAATGGTTAACTCTATAACAATTTTTGATTTCTCATTTTTATTCATTTTCTCTTCTGAGAGTTATTTTCATACTGTCATGGTTATTTCATCTTCTCCTGGATGTAGGGTTCCTTTGTAATGCTGGGCTAGCGGCCATGGATTCCCTTCATCCATGCCAGTTGTGGACGATCTTTGTATTATTTTTGTATTTCTGGGTACAGAAATGCATCATTACATGTTGTCTCAGACCTTAGAGTTTCTGATGAGAAATCCACAATTCTTATGGATTGTCTTCGTGTGTGTGTGTGTGTGTGTGTGCGCACATGTGAACATGTCTGTGGACTGTATGTAAAGTCATTATAGGATGTCAGCCTGAAGAGTCATCATCCACTCTTTTCTTCTTGAGCCAATGCCGCCTGTTTTTGACCTGGAGCATGTCAAATAGGTTAGGCTGGCTTGCCAGTGAGCCTAACAGTCCCATTAGTTTCTGCTTCCTCAGTGTTTGGATAAGAAGTACATTCAGATATTGAGTCTCAGACGCCCTCCACTCCTTATGCTTGCATAGGAAGAACTACCAGTGACCTTTTTCCGTAGCCTTGATTTTTCTTTAAATGTGATTTGGCTGTTCTCTCGTATCATTTCACGTTCATTCTTCATTCTTTGACATGCGTTTGACAGTTTAACTACGGGAGGTTGGGGTCCTTTGTTCTGACTAGGAGTTCTAAATGCTTCCGTTCTGATATTATTAGACCTTTCTTATGGTTTGGTAGCTTTTCTGCTCTTATTTGGCTGAGTCGGTTTTCTGTGTTTCAGTTCTTCATTACGTTTTCTAAGTATGCACATGTTTGTGCTTGATGGCATCCCAGAGATTTTATATATTATGTTTATTTGTCTATTCATTTATTTTTACTATATACTTTTTGCAAATTTGAGAATCAAATTCGGTCCTTGCATATGAGTTTGATCCCAACACAGAATAAACTCAGCATGTTGTTATTCATCTGTAATCCAGCACTTGGAAGGTGAGGCAGGAAGATTAGGAGTTTGTCCTTAATACATAGTGAGTGGGGGCCAGTCTGGGTTACATGAGGTCTTGTCTCAAAAACAAGTTCTGTCAAAATGTTCAGTTATACTTATCCCAATAAGCATTTTCTTCATTGTCTTGAGGGGGGGGTCCCCTGTAGAAACTGAATGCTGCGGGTTCTCTCTTTCATTATGGTGGTGCTCAAACACCTGGGGTAGTTATGGCTGTACCTCTGTGTGATACCTTTGAGTTCCCCAGCACACCTGAATGAGTGAGGGAGGAATGTACAACTGCCTAGGCCAGCTGACTAGTTATTCCAGTTGCATAGTGCAGAACTGAGCCTGTGCTGAGGTTTAGTGTGTCAAGTCAGTGCAGGCATGCATATGGCTCAGGCTCTCCCAGAGCCCTCCTACTGTATCTTCCCAGGGCAGATGTAGTGTTGTGCTGCACTGTCAATGTCTCCATTTCTGTGCACATTGACAGCGAGGACTATGGAGTCTTTGGTGCCTGTGCTAGGAGGTCTCTAGGCAGTTCATTTCCTGTTAGTCTAGTATGCAGAAACTTAGCTCCCCTATTGATGAGAAGAGCAGAATATCATTAGGAGTCATTTCATCATTGCTTTGCTTGTTCATTTGCATATATATCATTGCTTCCAGTTTAGTGATATTATGGGATTCCTGAGTGTGCGAACTCATGGGTCTCTGATTATTAGGCCTTCTCGTGACCTCTTTTCCTTTGATTGATTTGTCCTGTCCAACTTTAATATGACAGTTTTGGGGGGGTTTTAGTATATTTTATTTTATTTTGAATATATATTATTAATATGTTATATAATTGTAATATTACTAATATAAAAAAAAGAAATAGTAAACAGAAAGATAAAATCAAAAAAAAAAAAAAAAAAGAAAGCACCTTAGACCGTTTCCCTCTAGCTTTTGAACAGTCTTGTTTTTTTTTTTTTTTTTTTTTTTTTTTCTTTTTTTTCCGGAGCTGGGGACCGAACCCAGGGCCTTGCGCTTGCTAGGCAAGCGCTCTACCACTGAGCTAAATCCCCAACCCCTTGAACAGTCTTGTTAATTGCGAGCTTGAAGGGGAAGCATCTCTTTATTCCATTATGTATAGCAATCCACTTTTCTACCACAGAGAAATTGCTCATTGAGTCCACTGTATTGTGTTGTGAAGACCTGGAGATGAGAAAATACAGGTGTTTTTAGTTCCCATAGTTATAAGCTCAGAGAAGACTGATTTGGACCATCTTACATGAGATGGCTCCCTTTAAGTTCTGTGAAAATATGCTATGAATGCAGAGAACGTCTTCAAAACCTCTTTGCTATGCAGATTCAAATCATTTTTGTCTGTTGAGGTGGTATTTTAGGTGCCAGATCCTGTGGTAGGGCAGGTGCTGAGATTTCCTCCTTCGTCCTCCCCACATTCTGCCTCTTTCACTTTCTCTTATATTACTGGAAATCTCTTTAGCTTTGTTTACTGTTGAAGTTCAGCATTCTCTCACATCCACCCGTTATAATAAGCCACTGCTTTTCAGTGGTCTCCTTTGTGTCTTACGAAGTGACTGTGGAGAAATGAACAAGTGCTGGCTGGCTTCCTCCAGTCTCTTCTCTCTCCGTCGACTCCTCTTTCACCCAAACCCAACCAATAAATAGAACATGATTGTTGTTGGAAAAATCCTTTCCTGACTCTTCCTCCAAATTCGTACTCACCCCCAGAGGCAGTTACTCTTTAGATTTTTAAGAACAAGTCATACACACTCTGTTTTATTGAGACAAGGTTTTTATTATGCTGCGTAGACCAGTCTCAAATTCACTCAGTAGCATGGCTGACCTTGAATTTGAAATTATCCTCCTGCCTCACCCTCCTAAGGATATGATTATAGTTGTGCACTATCACACCTTATGTATTTGTAAGAGTGTTTTTTCTCTTTCAGGAATGTTGGACTTTGTCAGATTGTCTTCTGCATTTGTTGATATCCAGATCTGCTTTAGCGTGTTGATAATTATAGATTATATGTGTTGTTTTCCACTTGCTGAATTAGAGTGCATTTGTGATCTGTTATACTCCATTATGGTATCTTCTGTTCTTTTGACTAGAGTCTTCGCATCCGTTCATGTTAGTCTCTTGTAATTCCTCATCTGATTTTGGTCTTAGGTTAGTGCGTGCATCAGAGATAAGTTTGGATGCATTCCCTCGGTTTCTGTTTGTTGGACCACAGCATGTAGACCAAAGCGGCCCCAAACTCCTAGAGATGTGCCTACCTCTGCCTCTTGAGTGGTGGGATTAAAGAAGCGTGCCATCATGCCTGCACTAAAGTGAAAATGAGAATTTTTATTGTAGATTTGTCTTTTTTAATGTCTGCTTTCAGTGTCGCAGCATTCTCTGTAAGGTTTGCTGTTACTATACTTACTTTTTTTAATAAACTGTATTTTCCTATATTGAGCAATACCTTTTATGACTTCTTCAACGTGGCATAATTCAGACCTAGAACTCTGAAATGTTTTGTGCTTTGTCCCTCACCCTTTCTTCCCATTAGACTGACTTTTAGTTCATATGTGTTGTGATCTGAATGTAAATTATGATCTTTCACACTGACTCAGACACAGGACTGTCTTATAGGCTGGAGTAAATCTTACCTTGTAAGTGTTGCATTTGTGCTCCAGAGGTAAGTGTAATCTTCTGTCTAATGAAATGTTCCGCAAATGTCAGTTACATCCAGGGTTTGAATGATGTTTAATTTAATTGTGTCTGTATCCCCACCCCCCAATATGTGTATAGCCGAGAATAGTTCTCTAGGTCTCTGACAGTAATAGTGGATTTGCCTTTTTCCAATTGTACATCTATCCTTTTGACTCACATATTTTGACAGTTGTCAGACACATACACATTAAGGAATGTATTACCTGACTTTCCCTGGGAGATGTCAAAAATGCTTATTCATTCCAAATATGATACCAGTGGCAGACTAAAGAAATGAATCCATGCAAGTCTACCATTCACGTAGAACACAGTTCTTATTTCAAAGGGAAACAAGAGTTTATTCTGAGCCAAATATGAGTGACCCTTGGCCTAAGAACATAGATTCTGGTTGCCTCAAATAACGTGTTCACTGTGGATACAGTTATGTGAACTTTTATAGTTTAAGATAAAAGAAAACCATAAATTAATGTATTTACAACATACTGGTGAGAATATTAGCTAGACATCTAACAACAAATCGTGGAAAATTTGGCTATAGCTTTTATTAAGGGAAAGTACGGAAAACCCCTGAGAATGGGAGGGATTCTAAAGGAGGAGTACCTTCAGCTAGAGAGTTTACATTTTATCTGATAACTTCTTAGTTTGGGGTTTGATTGAAACTAGTGGACCATAAACTAACTCCAGAGGATGTTAGGTTAGATACAGGTTAGCAATGAATGGCAATTGAGAGGACTAGAAAATAACTTAAGATAATTTAGCTTATGATCTTCAAATTCCAGTTATTTATAATTCAGCGTTGTGGCCTTTTGGAGGCACTCATTTAGGTTTGCAGCTCTGCTGTTGGCCACAGTCACATGAGGCTCTTGTGCACGTGGAGTCTGTTTCTAGCAAGAAGAAAGCCCATTGCTAGGGTTAATTAGACTGAGGAGGCAGGGGAGGGAAATGTTTAATGGAACAGGCCCCAGGATCATCTTAACATTATTTGGAATTCTGACCTGAATCTGATTTTTTTTTATCCTGTGTCTGACATGGCATTCGTGTGGACATATTACAGGAGTATATTATATCTAACATTAGTCAAGACCATATTGTGACCTAAGGAAAAACAGGCAGTTTTGGCAACCATACTCCTTTGATTGGACTGTTTTTTTTTTCCATGTGTATACTTGCTATTTATATATAATGAAATATTTGATGTTTCAAGTATTTGAAATAATTTATTATTGTTTTAATTTTAGTCTTCTTTTCGTCAATTTCACTTTATAATTAACTTCATGTGGAATGACTGGTTCTAATGTAGGAAATATTTTTATTGTTCAAATTATTATAATTATTAATTTTTAACCAATAATTTTACCCATCATATTATTTTGGTATTTTACCAGATGCCAGTTTGTAGAAATAATTATATAGTTAAGTTGTAGAAGAAACCAGATACTAATATAGTATTATTTTAGTTTTTTTCCTCAATAAATTGACCTTTTCTCATGCATAAAATATTAAAGCAACAGGGCTAGAAACAAAAGGCCAGACATGTAGGAAATCAGGGTTTCACAGATATTTTTTGAGTATGATAAAATTGTATTTCTCATTTTATAGTAAGAAATGGAAATGGGGCTCCATTAGAAATTATTTTATGATGTCCATGTACTTTTCATCATCAATATCTTAATGTTTAGTATGGTTTTCACCCTGGCAAGTGTTCATGCCCATGACACTCATGGACTCGTAAAGTATAGTCTCTTGGGTTAAAAGTTCCTTAGTTTGAAAAACAGTTTATTTGTCCTATATTTGAGCAGTAATTCTTTTAAGAGTGTAACTTTTGTTATGACTTTTAGCAAATTTGGCATGTTAAGAAATTTTTAGTTGAATATTAATGCCTCCAGAGAAGTTTGGGCTCTGGCGTCTGGCCAGTTTTAGTGCATGAATGCTATTGCCCTTGGAGACAGCTTTTGAATAAAAAGGATCAACCCAAAATCCTAATAAGAGTCAATATAGTTAGTGTGTGATCTAGAAAGGACACGTGCTTTCCAGAATCTTTAGTTCGTTGTATGATAGCATTTTAATATCAAAGAGTAATACAGTTGTTATGCACAGTTAATATTCTTCCCTTTTTCTTAGTTGGAAGAAATTCTATTGTTTTCGATAGTAGGAGTTTGGATTTAAAGTTACCTCCCAAATATAACCAATCTCCAACAGTCTGAAAGCTGTATTTAAAAATTCAAGTTATACTAAGTATGGGAGGATTCTCTTTACGATGATAGTGAATAATTGGTATCTCTTTAAACACAAAGGTTTTATTCAAGCAAAGTAAGACTGGATGAGACGTCAGTCATAGCACAACATGATGGGTGACAGTATAAAGCATCTAGTTGTAGTTTCACTGAAACCAATATATTATACCTACAATTTAGGAAAATATATCCCCAAATCTCATTTTAAAAATATTTAACTATAAAAGGATTTAACTTGAATGAGGTACTTGTCAACATAGTTAAAGATGAGCATCACCCTGCCTTTTTGAAGTTTGTGTTTGTATGCTCAGGCATGAGTACAACCTTAAGGTGAGACATATAAAAGAGTTTTATCTACTGAGTTTTATCCAACAAGAGGTTGGAAATACCTGATGGGTTCCTTTTTATCTAGGCTGAATGGAATTTTTGATGTGTTATCTTTTCCAATTGATGAAATCCCATCTTTAGCTCCCTGTGGTGGTTTGAATAGGTTTGGCCCCCATAGAGAGATGGCTCAGCTGTTAAGAGGATCACATGGCTGAGACTGCAGAGTTTTGCTGCTTGCCGGGACTCTTTCCTTTTTTTTTTTTTTTTTTAAGTTTTATTTCCTGCCTTCTTTGGTTTTCATTGAGCATTTTGTATAGCTATTTTTCTTACATATCAAGAATATGTTAAAAAGCTGTTTGGAGTTTATAGTATAATCTGAGTCCATACTAATAACACTCTGTTGCTTCCTGGGTTCGTGCTCACCTGAGGAGTGAGCCTGTGCATTGTCTGTGCATTGTTGCTGTTAATGTTTGGAGCAAACAACTTTCCACTAGCTTATTTAAGAATAGTGAAAATAAAAGATTTGATTTTACCCTGGTTGCTTAATTTTTCTTTTACTTTTTTTTTTTTTTTTTTAGTATTTCCTTTAAAGGAATCTACTGATCTACTGGCAACATTTCCTGTTATTTGTTAATTATCTGGGAATTTTTAATTTTCTTTCAGAGGTTTGCCCCATTTGAAAGAACACACACACACACACACACACACACACACACACACACACACACACACACACACACACATACACACACACACTTTTTCTTTTCGGAGGTAGCGTTTCACTATGTCCTGGCTGCCCTAAAACTTAGTGTAGGGCAGACTGGCTTGAAGCTACAGAGATCCACCTGGCTCTGCCTTCCAAGTACTGGTCAAAGGTGTGTGCCACCATGCTGTCTCAGTGTTTATGTTCTTAACTACACTCCACATCCAATTCCTGGACGGAGTGAGGCAAGCTTGCCTGGTATGGGTGAGTATAGTGCAGGATCTCAACAATGAGTGTACTGGTAATGCACAGACCTGGGAACAAGGGTGGGGGCCAGTTATTTATGCCTCTGGGGAGGTGGCAGGGTCTCTGTGGCAGGTTTGTTTGGTTTAGTAACATTGGCCAGAGCAGGGATGTTGGAAGGTGCTTCATCTGCATGCATGTTCAGGGGCTGGGGGTGGGGTGGGTAGGAGAAGACTGGACCTTATAAGGTCAAACAAGGAATGAAGTCTGATAACTGTCATGGTAATAGATTCTAAATATGGTTGATGGTGGGGGAGCTGGTTTTATGGCACTAGATTGGGAGCAGTGGCAGGGTGGGAGGGGCTTGCATGGGGTGGAGGAATTCCTGCTGTCCACGTGTTTGAGTATCCCTGGTTGACACTCCCTCAACCTTTCACATGTAACTATCACTAAATTCACAATATGTTACAGCATTCAACAATTTACCTGTAGAACAAAAGTCAAATCCTGTACCCATTAAGCAGTAATTACTCATACTCTATCTCCAGACTATGATAGAGATTGTATTTGCCCTGTTTTTGTTGGCTTTTCCTCCCTGCATTTGTTGATGAGTAGGTGAGTTGTTCCTGCCTTTGGGATAATGCTGGTATGAATGTGAACATTTCTCTTTTCCTCAGTGCTTTCAGATGCTTTGAGGAATTCTTACTTAGAAGTACAATTGCTGAGTCATATCCCCCACTTGTCTTTGTGGTTGGAATTTCTTTTCCTATGATTTTGTTTTTTAGCTTAATGTGTGTTCTTAAGAGGCAGCGAGAGTCATTTACAGTTTATTGTTAGATGCTGCTTGTCTGGTTCCTTGAATCCATCCTGCCAGTTTATATCTGTTGGAGAGTAATTGAGCCCAGGGAATTGTGCATGTTGAGCAAGTGCTCTACCACTAAGCTTTGTCCCAGCCTGTGTAGCTCAAACTGGTCTCAGACTTGCTACACATTGGTTCCTCTGCCTCTGGCCTCCAAAGTACAAGATTTACAGATGTTTGCTGCCTGCCAAACCATTTGTGTGTAGCTAGTGATAGGGAGTAACTTCGTGTTCTCATTTTATGTGTGAGGGCATACTGTGCATATGCGTGGGTTCTCTCTCTCTCTCTCTCTGTGAACTCAGAGGAGTGAGTGAGAGAGAGAGAGAGAGAGAGAGAGAGAGAGAGAGAGAGTGTGTGTGTGTGTGTGTGTGTGTGTGTGAACTCAGAGGAGAAAGGAGGGTGTCAGGCATCCTTCCTTCCCTATTGCTTTCTGCCTTTTCCCCCTGAGACAGATAAATGGCATCTGGGATGTTTTGTGTCGAGGCTGGTGGTGGGAAGGATATTTTCCTGTCAGACCTTCTTAGACTAGGCAGAAGAATGAACATGAGCTGGTCAAAATATGTACATTTCCCCCTCAGGTGTTGTATTTAAAAAGAAGTATATTTAATTTAAAAATGTAATACAGTTGAATATATCATTTTTTTTCTTTTCTTTTTTTAAGGAGCTGTGGTCCTCAAGAATCTTGTAATTAAAGAAAATGCATTGGTAGGTCTTGCCTATGGAAATTTATGATATTTGTGCATTTAATTGTTGCACTTGTTTCTAATTTAACATGTCACCATAAATTGCTTAAGTATGAGAAAGATTTTGAAAGTTATTTTCATAAAATGTGAATTTGCAAAGTAAATCTTTAAATCCTAAAAGATAGAAACAGTGTACTGTTTTCTCATTTAAAATATTTCTATTCATCTATTTCCATGTGGTATTTAACATCTATGTACTATTTAACCTGTCTTCTAGTTTATTTAACATTCAACACAAAGTATATTAAACTCTGTGACGTGAATTATATTCACAACTTTTGTAACTCTTCCAACACCTATTTTTACAACTCACACTGCCAAGAGAAACTCCTAACCATATTGAATAGCTTCTGCTCTTGGTTTCCACTGGCCTTGGGGATATTTCAGTGCACACTGATGCTGTATTCACCAAAGAATTTTCTAAACTTCGTCTTCTATCCCTATGAATTTACTTCATCCAAATGATACCATGTCATATTCATACATTGCTTCTGGATTGTTCCACTTGCTATAATGTTTTCTTGGGCCATCCAGCTTGTAGCATGTACCATGGTTCCACTTTTTTTATGACTGAATAGTCTCCTTCTATGTCACCTTTTTAGTTTTCCAGTCAGCCTTATTTTTCCCTCTAGCTTTTGATGAACACTTAGGTTGTGTCTGCTTTGGGTTCTTTCAAAAGAGCTGCAGCAGATACTTATGCTCACGTAGATGTTGAAGGGCCTGCTTTCAGAGTTTTGAGTATATACCTAAGAGTCAATGTTTGGCTTTTCTAATACATTTAGCTTTTTCCAGAATGACCCAAAGGTTTTTCTTGCAGCTGAGAAACCACTTTATATTATCTCCCAAACAAGTGCTAATTTTTTTGACATTTCTCAAATCTTGGAAAAATTACTTCATATTTTACATGTTAACCACTATCTTAGTAGATATGAAGTGGTATCTTGACATCTTCATTGATCAGCACTTCTCAAATAATTACTATTTTCTGAATAGCTAATGATGTTGAACATCTTATATACTTGTTACTGTATGCCTACAGTCTTTGAAGAGATCTCTATTTAAATTCTTTGTGCATGTGTGCGTGTGTGCATGTGTATGTGCGTGTGTGCGTGTGTATGTGCGTGTGTTTGAGATGGTCTCACTAGTTGTCTTTGCTGGCTTAGTACTCACTATGTAGACCAGGCTGGTGTTGAACCTAGAGACTTTCCTGCCTTTCCCTCCCAAGTGCTGGGATTAAACCCAGTTTGCCTTTGTTTTCCAAAATAGGAATATAAAATGTATTTAAACCTACCCACAAAGTTCTATGTGATCAGCAATATAGAATTTGCTAGGATTTGAACAAATTTAGTACAGAGATTTAAAATGTATTTTAAATTATAGTATTGATTTAGCTTTATTTAGTTAGAACAGTTAAAAAAAAGACATTTTATTCTCTAAGCAAGACATGAAATATATACTGTTTCTACTCCTATGTTTACCCTTATGTTTCAATTATAGTATATTTCATTGCATTTTTACTATTTAAATATGAAATCATTTATAACTACTATGCACCAAAATTTAACTTAATTAAGGTTTTCAAATAACAAATATTCAAATACTACTAGTGAGTGTTCTGTTGCATGCAGAGGACTCAACATTGATCATGTATTAAAAATATATACATTAACTTTCATAATTATAAGGTTTATTTCCTTACCTTTTGTGTGGTGCATTGTCATCTTCATCTGTGAGTGTCCTATTGAAACACTATGACCCAAAGCAACTTTTGGAGATTAGATAACTTCCATGTTACTATTCACCATTGAAGGAACTTAGGGCAGGAGCTCACATAGGGCAGACATCTGGAGGCGGGAGCTAGTGCAAAGTCTGAGGAGTACTGGTTACTGGATACCTCCTATAGCTTGCTCCAGCCTGCTTTCTTATAGGACATAGACCACCAGCCCAATAATGGCATCACTCACAATGGGCTGGGCACTCACCCATCAATCACTCATTAAAAAACCTGTTCGCCTACAGCCCGATGTCATGGAGTCATTTTCTCAATTGGGGTTCCCTACTCTCAAAAGACTCTAGCTTGTGTCAAGTTGACATAAAACTAGCCAGTGTAACTGACCACTTGTCATCTTGATATACAAACACATTGCTGTTAAGCTACAACCTTTCTTGTTCATAGTCAAAATTAGCTATTAATATTGACATCACAATATAAAATATTTTCAATTTAAAAGTCCCATGTGGAATCACACAGTTTATAACTAAATGAGTGAGGATGAGCCAAATAGAAATTCGTGTTGATCTCTAGTGGAATTCTAAAACTTTCTCCTTAGGGAAGACTTTATGATTCCTAGTAACTCATATATACCATTCACCTACACATCACAATGCAAAGTTGCTTAGTGTTTTTGCTATAAAGCCATTTCTAGATATGTATTTTTTTGTAAAGGACTTAACACAATGGTAACTATAAAGGTTTAAAATGATGATATAACACAATAAAAATGTCTACTCTTTCTTACACTCTGTGTTTGTAAAATCAAATATGGCCAGCCATTTTATCATAACACAAATAGGTAGTGGTCAGGATCCTCACCAACATCATCAAGAGGTGGTCTCACTTGAATATTCAACGTTATTTGGACAGTTACACCCTTGTCTTGTAATACAGGATGTATTCACCAATAGTCAAAATATACTACCTCTATGTATAGAAGTTGAAAAAAATAACCTATATAGAGAGGCTACTAGAAACTGTACAAACTTTCCCAGTATTCTTAACTCTCTATGCAAAGGGATATTTGCTCCAGATATTTTTATGTGGCTACAAACACAGCAGCAGAAGAAAAAAATGACAAATCAAGAGATGGTTGGTATAACCTGTTATAAATAACAATTTTTCATATTTTTCATGGTGGGCTAAAAACTGTAATTGTTCATTTAATTAATACCCATTTCTTCAAGAAACCTTTTAATATATGTAAACAAGTAGATTATACTTTTATTGTTAGGGGCTGACTATAATCTTTTTCTAAGTCCTATATTTTAAAAAAAATATTTGGAGGAAAGATTATTTTGTTTTTCTATTTTAATATTGAAGAGATCATCATCATCATCATCATCATTATCATCATCATCAACATCAGTCCTCCTCCTAGTCCTCCCCCCAACCCCCCGTCCCCACCCCTTACTGCAACTGCCTGGTTTCCGCCTGAACTGCCAGCACTAGTGATTGAAGCTAGTCGGTACTACCTGGAACTTTCCAGGCCAATTAGAGCTGTTTTGTGAGCCTGTCTTCACAAACAAGGCTGGTGCCGATGCCTTTAGTCTCTGCACTCAAGGCAGAGGCCCAAGGATCTTTATGAGATCCAGGTTCTTAAAAAGGAGATTTTGTTGGTGTGATTAAAGTTTTTGAGCTCTTTTTTCTGTATAATGATACCTGATCAGCTTCTTGATTTATAGTATTTCCCCTCTTCTGATATTTGGCTAATATAATGATAGTGTTCTTTGATGTATAAATATTTTTAATTTGGGGAAGGACAATTTACCCATTTTACATTGCTTATGTTTTTGTTATCATTTCCATGCAGATTTTTTTCTTTGTATTTTCCTCTAAACTATAAATAAAGCTTTAGTTCTTCTGTTCAGTTGATCCCTGCTGAGTTTTATATATGTTATAGTTTATATATGTTATAGACCCTACTTTCTGCTACTATTTTTACTATTTCTGATACTTTTTTTATTATTGGCTACCCATGTTCCCTAGCACCAGTTATTGTTAGAGCCCTCTTTCTCCCAATTAGCAGGAAAAACAATTTTGAAATTATTGTTTTGTAAAATGCCAATTTTAGGAAATAAAGTCTTAATCTATATAAAAGCTCTTCTGTTTAGTATTACTTAAGTATATATTTAACCATTTACTTTGGAAAGAGAAACTTTTGATTATTAAACCATTACATTTAAATGAATACTGAAGATAATATGTAAGGTAACTGAAATACCTTTAAATCAGTTTAGGAAGAAAATAATTATATTTTTGAACTTTATATGAATAATGTTTAAATAAATTTACTTTTCTTTATAGCATGAATTGGATGTACCATTCAAAGTTAAAGTTGGTCGTATAGGTAAGCAATATTTATCCTTGGAGTGTTGTTCTTGCTGGACATACAATGTAAATAAAAAACTTATTTGTGGAATGTAATTTTTCCTAATGCTTATGAGCATTAATTGAAAATATATTTGTGTGCTTTCATTTAGAACTTGGTGTATGTAGTATTTGAACAATAATTGCTCATTTTAGTAGATCTTGATGTTGAGTTTAGAGTCAAAGCAGCCTATAACAGACCTTAAGGAGCTATGTCTATTTCTGTGTTCTGACTACTTATGTTTGACATTATTTCAAAGTACATAACATCAAGGGTTTGGATCACGCAGACACTAGATCTAGGGACCAAAATGAAAGCTTGATTGTGCTATAGAAGAATTTCCAGGTTTTTTATTCTAGAAAATAAAGTGCTTTTTGTTTGTGTGTTTTGGGTTACTTTATCCATGTTTGTAATTAACTAAAGTATGAATTTAAATTAGATAAAGAATGAACTTAGTAGTTCATGTTTTCATGCATTGGTAGAACATAAATGAAACGTAAGAATTTAACATGTATAATAAAGCTGTCTATTAAAATTCATACCTTATTATGTTGTGTGTTTATTTAAATGTCATAGAGGTTGATTGAGATCATAATGTCTTAAGTTGGAACTTTTAGGTTTTTTTAGTTATGTAGTTGTTTTTGTGTAGTGTTAACGCTGTGAGAGTATCTGAGAAACTTACATAAAACTATGATGGCTGTCTTTCCAACTTTGTGTATTATACTTACAGTTGCTACTAGAGTATATACCACAGAAAACCTTTTGTCATTGTTAGAATGTAAATTCTGTCTTGTTCCTTTAATGACAGTTTAGCATAAGTAAAAAGTGGACAATAGCACCAGTAATTTTCCTTCTGACATATTAGTTATTGGCTGTTTCTAATAGTTTGGATTGGTAATTTTTGTTGTTGTTGTTTTGAAGGCTTGTAACCATGGTGTAAGGATTTTTTTGTAATCTAAGTTGGTTTGATTTGATTTGCTTTATTATGACAGTAATCTAAGGAATATATATTTGGGTGGAATAATCATATTATCTCATAAAACAGCCTTACAAATAAATGTGTTATATGTTGTTTTTAAACATTTGCCAGAAGTTACTTAAGTTTTACACTGATGGATTTTGAATTTTAGTGTAAGTCAGTGTAATCTCAATTGAACAAAAATTTAAAAATATACCGAGAAGGGTTGAGATTTTGACTAGTTATGTTTTCTCATTGCTGTGACAGCATGCCTGACACAAGCACCTGAGAGAAGGAAGGGTTGGATTAGTTCGGTTTGAGGATGCAGGTCATCATGACAAAGAAGGGCTGACAGCAGGAAGATGACACGTTTGTCACATTTCGTCAGGAAGAGGAAAGGAATGCGTCTTTCTTCTCCTTACTCAGTGTGGAGCTCTAGCCCTTGAGTTTGTATTGCTGCCTTTAGACTAGGTCTTCCATCTTCTGCTAATCTCTTCTAGAAATGATCTTATGGGCATTCTCAAAGGCTCGTTTCATAGGTAAATCCTGTCAAGTTGATAGTCAGTGTTAATCAACTCAGGGTTGATTCCAGCATCATCATACAAAACTGTATATAAAACAAAGTATATGTCTGTACATAAGAGCAGTAGATAGACATTTTATTAAGAGCTTGTTTTTTTATTTTCCCTTTTTAAAATATGACAAGAAGTTAATTTTCAGATACTAAAAATAGGCAGTTCAGAAGACAAAATCAATTAAGATGTTAATTGTATATATTTCACATAGTACCTGCATCCTTTAATAATATATTTTATTTGTATATGTTACTTTTATTGTGTTCCTAACACTTTGTGTATTTATTGTTTTATATGACACTATATTTCCTAATATATTCGTTGAATAACAAAGCACCCATTTCTACGTGAGTTGTATAAAAGTGCAGTTAATTTTATAGGACTGTATGGTCCCTCTGACACTATTATTTGTTCTGGATCTCTTTCAAAGATGTCTTCTAATGCTTTATAGTAATTGATTGGTAGATGTATGTTGAATGAACAATATTCTTATCTTTATTATTTTAATGTAGGTAGCCTTCAACTTAAAATTCCATGGAAAAACCTTTATACTCAACCAGTTGAAGCTGTTTTGGAAGAAATTTATTTACTCATAGTGCCGTCTTCTAGTAAGTTATTTAAAATTTATAATTTAAATTATCCTTAATTTTAGATGGAAAAATCTTTATATTTTATATTTTTGTTCCAAGAACTCTTAGTGAAGATAATTTAGGTTTTTTGGTTCAGTTTGAATTGCTTTTTTTGTTTGTTTGTTTTAATTCTCTGTAGATTTTGTTAGCATTATTATTTTCAATGCTAATTTTTGAAATTGAGTATATTTAAATTTAAAGTAGTTGAATATTTTATATAATTTTTGTAGGAATACAGTATGATCCTATCAAAGAAGAAAAGCAACTCATGGAAGCAAAACAACAGGAACTAAAAAGAATAGAAGAAGCAAAACAGAAAGTAGTTGATCAAGGTAAAATATCAGTAAACTGGTAGTAAAGGATGTAAATTTATTATAATAGCATATTGTTTTTGGCTGGATATACTGAGATTATGTTACAAACAAGAAACCATCTCATTACCTAGAAAGTTGCATGGTTTGTGTGTTTTGTTATATATGCAAACATTTTACCTTACATAAATTTAAGGCAAATACTTACTGTGAGGATAAAGTCAGTTTTAAACATTAGCAAGTCTACCAAGTACACCTTCTTTCCTTTCTAGTCTGTGTCTTTATATTCCCCTTGTACTGATTATTTACTCTCGAATATACTGAGACCTTTAATGTGCTTGTGTTTACTTTTATCTATCCCCAACCCTGCCTCAGTTCATTGTAGGTCACATGACTATAATCCATTGATCATCAATGGAAGGGGAATCCCATAGAAACCTAATTTTTTCAGCTATCCCCTTGTTACTATCACTAGGGACTTTCTATATCTTTATTCTCACATCTTTTCTCTGTAGATCTTGTAGCTTATAAACATACTATATCCTATTCTTATTAAAAATGTTAAATTTTTTTCCACTTATCTGTTTTTCTTCTACTTTGTTCTTCACTGAGTAGTTATATATTTTAAAATCTTATAAATGGTGACTTAAATATCCCTACCATATACTGACTTATATTGACTGCTTATACAGATCTTAAACCAATTCTTTAAAATAATTTTAACTTATTTTACACTAGGGGTGTTTTGTCAACAAATATGTCTGTGCAGCATTTGCATGCATGGTGTCTGCATATCTCAGAAGGAGGCATCAGATCCTCTGCAACTTTAGTAACAGACAGTTGTGAGCTGCCATGTGGGTCTGGGAACTCAACCAGAAACAGCAGCCAGTGCTCCTAACCAGGGCCATCTCTCTAGCCTTATCCCTTAAGGATGCTCCCAGATTGCCGTTTTTGTTTTGTGTGATTTCAAGTCCCTGAATCTTTCAGAATCCTGGTTTTAAACTCTTAGGTTTCAATGACAGCACCATCCTGGGTTATTTAGGATTTAAATTTCTTCTTCAGTTTGGCTGAAACCGTTGGTTTTTTTGTTGCTTTCTCCAAGTCTTTTACCTTCTTCTGGCATTGTGGATTTACCATTTTTGTTTGTTTTCTTTTCCTTTATTTCTTTAATGATGCCTTACTGGAAAACGGAAATTCATACAATATAAACCATGCTTAATGAGAATTTATTAGGTCCAAAATACTAATGTTGTATAATATAAAACCCTGATGTTGCCTCAGTATCAGGATAGTGCCTTAGTGCTTCAGCAAGATGTATTAGAAGCTCACATTGGACGCTGTCTGCTTCCATCCCTCATTCCTACTTCTGCATCCTACAGCCTCGCCCCCTGCCATGCTGACTGCTCCATAGTTTACCAACTCACATTCTCCCCACTGCGAATTTTACCTTTTGTTTTTTTGACTTTTTATTTCATTGGTACTTATTTTCAAAAACTCCTGTTGACTGCTTTGCACAGCACATCTTCATGCAGGATTTCCTGTCTCCTTCATTGTAGCTTCAGGTCAAATATTCATGGTCCACGGGCATCATATAAAGAGACCCAAGGTCTCAGTTTCTCCTGTATTTGATGACAGTAGTTCTTCCACCGGATGGTATATTCCAGGGTTTAGTTGTTGTTGTTGTTGTTGTTCTTGTTCTTGTTGTTGTTGTTGTTTTGTGAGGATATCTCTTCCCTTCCAAAATGAGTAAGCAAATTGCAGCAGCAGCTCATTTCTATAAGAACTCAGCCCGTCTTTTCCAAAAATGATCACTTTCGGTAGACTTGTGTCCCAGAAGCTCTGTAATGATGACCGATGATCATTTTTTGCATTTTACTTTTTGTATTCAGTATTTTTGAAAGTTTTCAACATTAGGGTAGCAGTTAAATATTTTAGGATGTGAATGACGTTTCCTGAAGCAACAGTATAGAATGAGAAGAAAAATAATTCTAGGATTAAGTTTTAAGGAAGCCTGCCACCTAGTGGTTGTACAGAGGAAGAAGACATTTGAAGACTATCAAAGGATGGCAGGAAGAGAGGGAAATTGAAGTTTGTGGTTGCATGGGAAAGGAGCCATATTAAAAGCAGATAATATCCCAGATCCTGATGGGATATCAGCTAATGTAAGAGTTATCGTAGTATTTTTGACATCTGGGCCATGCGTTACCTTAACAATAGTTGGGATCAAGTGGTGATAACAGAGGAGTTGTGGATTGCCGTTGATGCCCAGGTGAGGGCAGGTAAAAGATAAGGGTAGAGCCTTGATTGGGCAGTGGACAAGGAAGTGGGCTGGCAGTTTTAGAGACGGGAGAGGGACAGAAAGGAGAAAGAGAAAAGGACAGAGAAAAATGGAGAGGACGAACCTGAATCCATGTGACTTGAAATAGCCACAGGTAGCTATGAACATCATAGAAGACCAGTAGAATAATATAGGGCAGTTTGTCCAATCTAAGTGGCCAGTTTGTGTTTATATCAATTGAGTTTTGAGTTCTTTGAGTGGGTGTTTTGTGAGTTGAGAATTTACTGTTATAAATCTGACTGATAATTTATAAGCCTCTGGAGTTTTGATTTTACTGGGTTGCGGGGTGGGGAGGGGTTGTGACAGCTTGTCACAGGGGGCAGATGGGGGTGGGGAGACCACCGAGGCCAGATAGTAGCTGGAGCTAGCATGGAATGGTTTTTAATAATAATACACGAAAAGGAGTTATCTTCCCTTAGCTTTACTTCCAAATTTTAAGGCAAGGTGTGCCAGAAGTACAGAGCTGAGGGAGTGTTTTTGAGACTTAGAGAGAATGGATAAGAGATTATGAATACAGTTCTCATGTATGAAATTCTCAAATAAATAAGTGTATAAAACAAAGATTTTTTTTATCTTTATTAACTTGAGTATTTCTTATTTACGTTTCGATTGTTATTCCCCTTCCTGGTTTCCTGGCCAACATCCCCCTAACCCCTCCCCCTTCCCATCCTCCCCCCATTACTGCCCTCCCCCCAACAATCACATTCACTGGGGGTTCAGTCTTGGCAAGACCAAGGGATTCCCCTTCCACTGGTGCTCTTACTAGGCTATTCATTGCTACGTATGAGGTCAGAGTCCAGGGTCAGTCCATGTATAGTCTTTAGGTAGTGGCTTAGTCCCTGGAAGCTCTGGTTGGTTGGTATTGTTGTTTATATGGGGTCTCAAGCTCCTTCAAGCTCTTCCAGTCCTTTCTCTGATTCCTTCAACGGGGGTCCCGTTCTCAGTTCAGTGGTTTGCTGCTGGCATTCGCCTATGTATTTGCTGTATTCTGGCTGTGTCTCTCAGGAGCGATCTACATCCGGTTCCTGTCGGCCTGCACTTCTTTGCTTCATCCATGTTATCTAGTTTGGTGGCTGTATAAGTATGGACCACATGTGGGGCAGACTCTGAATAGGTGTTCCTTCTGCCTCTGTTCTAAACTTTGCCTCCCTATTCCCTCCCAAGGGTATTCTTGTTCCCCTTTTAAAGAAGGAGTGAAGCATTTGTATTTTGGTCATCCTTCTTGAGTTTCATGTGTTCTGTGCATCTAGGGTAATTCAAGCATTTGAGCTAATAGCCACTTATCAATGAGTGCATACCATGTGTGTTTTTCTGTGATTGGGTTACCTCACTCAGGATGATATTTTCCAGTTCCATCCATTTGCCTATGAATTTCATAAAGTCATTATTTTTGATAACTGAGTAATATTCCATTGTGTAGATGTACCACATTTTCTGTATCCATTCCTCTGTTGAAGGGCATCTGGGTTCTTTCCAGCTTCTGGCTATTATAAATAAGGCTGCTATGAACATAGTGGAGCACGTGTCTTTGTTATATGTTGGGGCATCTTTTGGGTATATGCCCAAGAGAGGTATAGCTGGATCCTCAGGTAGTTCAATGTCCAATTTTCTGAGGAACCTCCAGACTGATTTCCAGAATGGTTGTACCAGTCTGCAATCCCACCAACAATGGAGGAGTGTTCCTCTTTCTCCACATCCTCGCCAGCATTTGCTGTGACCTGAGTTTTTGATCTTAGCCATTCTGACTGCTGTGAAGTGAAATCTCAGGGTTGTTTTGATTTGCATTTCCCTTATGACTAAAGTTGTTGAACATTTCTTTAGGTGTTTCTCAGCCATTTGGCATTCCTCAGCTGTGAATTCTTTGTTTAGCTCTGAACCCCATTTTTAATAGGGTTATTTGTCTCCCTGAAGTCTAACTTCATGAGTTCTTTGTATATTTTGGATATAAGCCCTCTATCTGTTGTAGGATTGGTAAAGCTCTTTTCCCAATCTGTTGGTTGTCGTTTTGTCCTAACCACAGTGTCCTTTGCCTTACAGAAGCTTTGTAGTTTTATGAGATCCCATTTATCGATTCTTGATCTTAGAGCATAAGCCATTGGTGTGTTGTTCAGGAAATTTTCTCCAGTGCCCATGTATTCGAGATGCTTCCCCACTTTTTCTTCCATGAGTTTGAGTGTATCTGGTTTGATGTGGAGGTCCGTGATCCACTTGGACTTAAGCTTTGTACAGGGTGATAAGCATGGATCGATCTGCATTCTTCTACATGTTGCCCTCCAGTTGAACCAGCACCATTTGCTGAAAATGCTATCTTTTTTCCATTGGATGGTTTTAGCTCCTTTGTCAAAGATTAAGTGACCGTAGGTGTGTGGGTTCATTTCTGGGTCTTCAATTCTGTTCCACTGGTCTATCTGTCTGTCTCTGTACCAATACCATGCAGTTTTTATCACTGTTGCTCTGTAATACTGCTTGAGTTCAGGGATAGTGATTCCCCCAGAAATCCTTTTATTGTTGAGGATAGTTTTAGCTATCCTGGGTTTTTTGTTATTCCAGATGATTTTGCAAATTGTTCTGTCTAAGTCTCTGAAGAATTGGATTGGTATTTTGATGGTGATTGCATTGAATCTGTAGATTGCTTTTGGTAAAATGGCCATTTTTACTATATTAATCCTGCCAATCCATGAGCATGGGAGATCTTTCCATCTTCTGAGCTCTTCTTCAATTTCTTTCTTCAGAGGCTTGAAGTTCTTATCATACAGATCTTTTATTTGCTTGGTTAAAGTCACATCGAGGTATTTTATATTATTTGGGACTATTATGAAGAGTGTCGTTACCCTAATTTCTTTCTCGGCTAAAACAAAGACTTTTAACATCATTTCATTCCTCCCTATCCTCCTCTGCTCCTACTATGTCTCAAATATGACTTCTATAATAATTATTATTATCTTAATTATGATAATTAAATAATAATTATTATTTAAGTAATATTTTAAATTATTATTAAATTATTATCAAAATTATTAAATTATTAAATAATAATTGAATTAAAACTTTTTAGAAATATATATTTGCTTACATATTATATGCAACATAAAATATTTATAAATGTAATATAATATAAAATTTAATAAATATATTATTAAGTAATAATTCTTATGTGTGTGGAATAATAAATGCAACCTTCTTAATCTATCTAAAGTCACTCTGATATACATGTGTTCAGGACTGACATGTTGGAATTGGATAACCTTTCATGAGACTTTTCCCAGGAAAACACTGATTCTCCCTTTCTAAGCAGTCATTGGTTTTCTGTAGGTCTTGATGTAGGGGTGTGGCCTTCTGAGTTTCCCCTATCCATGTTGGCATGCCAGCTGATGCTGTTCTTGTGAAGATTTTGTTTAGGCAATCATATTATTATGGTTTTATGACATTTATAAAAGTCACTGTGTCATGGCAGATGTCCTTGTCATCTGGCCCTTACATTCAGGCTATAAAATTTAGTATCAGTGAATTTAACATAGTTGGCTGTAGTCCAACGAGGCAAAAGACTAGCTTTTAAATACTTTGTATTTAGTTGCTTTTGAGAGAGAGAGGGAGGGAGGGAGGGAGAGAGAGAGAGAGCGAGAGAACGATCTTTGATACGAAAGATTTTGGAAATCTCAAGTCATCTATTCAAGTGTTTTACATTTTCTTTAACAAGGCAATATGTTACTTTAATATATGGATAATTATAGTTTGTGTTTCATTCAGTTTAAAAAGGAATATTTGCAATTTTAGAAAATCCTCGGGAGGAAAAACAAGACACTTTTGCAGAAAAGTTAGTTACTCAAATCATAAAGAATCTTCAAGTGCAGATTTCCAGTATCCATGTCCGTTATGAAGATGACGTAAGTATCTTACCCTCATGCACGTATGTGACTGTGTGTGGCTTTGCTCTGCTGGGAGGAGGGAGGACAGAGAGCTGATGACCATGAGATCTTTTTGTTTTGTTGTTACATTTTCAGTGAGTACTTGATTAGATCTTTTTTTTTTTTTTTTTTTTTTTTATTAACTTGAGTATTTCTTATATACATTTCGAGTGTTATTCCCTTTCCCGGTTTCCGGGCAAACATCCCCCTCCCCCCTCCCCTTCCTTATGGGTGTTCCCCTCCCAACCCTCCCCCCATTGCCGCCCTCCCCCCATAGACTAGTTCACTGTGGGTTCAGTCTTAGCAGGACCCAGGGCTTCCCCTTCCACTGGTGCTCTTACTAGGATATTCATTGCTACCTATGGGGTCAGAGTCCAGGGTCAGTCCATGTATAGTCTTTAGGTAGTGGCTTAGTCCCTGGAAGCTCTGGTTGCTTGGCATTGTTGTACTTTTGGGGTCTCGAGCCCCTTCAAGCTCTTCCAGTTCTTTCTCTGATTCCTTCAATAGGGGACCTATTCTCAGTTCAGTGGTTTGCTGCTGGCATTCGCCTCTATATTTGCTGTATTCTGGCTGTGTCTCTCAGGAGCGATCTACATCCGGCTCCTGTCGGTCTGCACTTCTTTGCTTCATCCATCTTGTCTAATTGGGTGGCTGTATATGTATGGGCCACATGTGGGGCAGGCTCTGAATGGGTGTTCCTTCAGTCTCTGTTTTAATCTTTGCCTCTCCCTTCCCTGCCAAGGGTATTCTTTTTCCTCATTTAAAGAAGGAGTGAAGCATTCACATTTTGATCATCCGTCTTGAGTTTCATTTGTTCTAGGCATCTAGGGTAATTCAAGCATTTGGGCTAATAGCCACTTATCAATGAGTGCATACCATGTATGTCTTTCTGTGATTGGGTTAGCTCACTCAGGATGATATTTTCCAGTTCCAACCATTTGCCTACGAATTTCATAAACTCGTTGTTTTTGATAGCTGAGTAATATTCCATTGTGTAGATGTACCACATTTTCTGTATCCATTCCTCTGTTGAAGGGCATCTGGGTTCTTTCCAGCTTCTGGCTATTATAAATAAGGCTGCGATGAACATAGTGGAGCACGTGTCTCTTTTATATGTTGAGGCATCTTTTGGGTATATGCCCAAGAGAGGTATAGCTGGATCATCAGGCAGTTCAATGTCCAATTTTCTGAGGAACCTCCAGACTGATTTCCAGAATGGTTTTACCAGTCTGCAATCCCACCAACAATGGAGGAGTGTTCCTCTTTCTCCACATCCTCGCCAGCATCTGCTGTCACCTGAGTTTTTGATCTTAGCCATTCTCACTGGTGTGAGGTGAAATCTCAGGGTTGTTTTGATTTGCATTTCCCTTATGACTAAAGATGTTGAACATTTCTTTAGGTGTTTCTCAGCCATTCGGCATTCCTCAGCTGTGAATTCTTTGTTTAGCTCTGAACCCCATTTTTTAATAGGGTTATTTGTTTCCCTGCGGTCTAACTTCTTGAGTTCTTTGTATATTTTGGAAATAAGGCCTCTATCTGTTGTAGGATTGGTAAAGATCTTTTCCCAATCTGTTGGTTGCCGTTTTGTCCTAACCACAGTGTCCTTTGCCTTACAGAAGCTTTGCAGTTTTATGAGATCCCATTTGTCGATTCTTGATCTTAGAGCATAAGCCATTGGTGTTTTGTTCAGGAAATTTTTTCCAGTGCCCATGTGTTCCAGATGCTTCCCTAGTTTTTCTTCTATTAGTTTGAGTGTGTCTGGTTTGATGTGGAGGTCCTTGATCCACTTGGACTTAAGCTTTGTACAGGGTGATAAGGATGGATCGATCTGCATTCTTCTACATGTTGCCCTCCAGTTGAACCAGCACCATTTGCTGAAAATACTATCTTTTTTCCATTGGATGGTTTTGGCTCCTTTGTCAAAAATCAAGTGACCATAGGTGTGTGGGTTCATTTCTGGGTCTTCAATTCTATTCCATTGGTCTATCTGTCTGTCTCTGTACCAATACCATGCAGTTTTTATCACTATTGCTCTGTAATACTGCTTGAGTTCAGGGATAGTGATTCCCCCTGAAGTCCTTTTATTGTTGAGGATAGCTTTAGCTATCCTGGGTTTTTTGTTATTCCAGATGAATTTGCAAATTGTTCTGTCTAACTCTTTGAAGAATTGGATTGGTATTTTGATGGGGATTGCATTGAATCTGTAGATTGCTTTTGGTAAAATGGCCATTTTTACCATATTAATCCTGCCAATCCATGAGCATGGGAGATCTTTCCATCTTCTGAGGTCTTCTTCAATTTCTTTCCTCAGTGTCTTGAAGTTCTTATTGTACAGATCTTTTACTTGCTTGGTTAAAGTCACACCGAGGTACTTTATATTATTTGGGTGTATTATGAAGGGTGTCGTTTCCCTAATTTCTCTCTCGGCTTATTTCTCTTTTGTATAGAGGAAGGCAACTGATTTATTTGAGTTAATTTTATACCCAGCCACTTTGCTGAAGTTGTTTATCAGCTTTAGTAGTTCTCTGGTGGAACTTTTGGGATCACTTAAATATACTATCATGTCATCTGCAAATAGTGATATTTTGACCTCTTCTTTTCCGATCTGTATCCCCTTGATCTCCTTTTGTTGTCTGATTGCTCTGGCTAGAACTTCAAGAACTATATTGAATAAGTAGGGAGAGAGTGGGCAGCCTTGTCTAGTCCCTGATTTTAGTGGGATTGCTTCAAGTTTCTCTCCATTTAGTTTAATGTTAGCAACTGGTTTGCTGTATATGGCTTTTACTATGTTTAGGTATGGGCCTTGAATTCCTATTCTTTCCAGGACTTTTATCATGAAGGGGTGTTGAATTTTGTCAAATGCTTTCTCAGCATCTAATGAAATGATCATGTGGTTCTGTTCTTTTAGTTTGTTTATATAATGGATCACGTTGATGGTTTTCCGTATATTAAACCATCCCTGCATGCCTGGGATGAAGCCTACTTGATCATGGTGGATGATTGTTTTGATGTGCTCTTGAATTCGGTTTGCCAGAATTTTATTGAGTATTTTTGCGTCGATATTCATAAGGGAAATTGGTCTGAAGTTCTCTTTCTTTGTTGTGTCTTTGTGTGGTTTAGGTATAAGAGTAATTGTGGCTTCATAGAAGGAATTCGGTAGGGCTCCATCTGTTTCAATTTTGTGGAATAGTTTGGATAATATTGGTATGAGGTCTTCTATGAAGGTTTGATAGAATTCTGCACTAAACCCGTCTGGACCTGGGCTCTTTTTGGTTGGGAGACCTTTAATGACTGCTTCTATTTCCTTAGGAGTTATGGGGTTGTTTAACTGGTTTATCTGTTCCTGATTTAACTTCGATACCTGGTATCTGTCTAGGAAATTGTCCATTTCCTGAAGATTTTCAAATTTTGTTGAATATAGGTTTTTATAGTAAGATCTGATGATTTTTTGAATTTCCTCCGAATCTGTAGTTATGTCTCCCTTTTCATTTCTGATTTTGTTAATTTGGACACACTCTCTGTGTCCTCTCGTTAGTCTGGCTAAGGGTTTATCTATCTTGTTGATTTTCTCAAAGAACCAACTTTTGGTTCTGTTGATTCTTTCTATGGTCCTTTTTGTTTCTACTTGTTTGATTTCAGCTCTGAGTTTGATTATTTCCTGCCTTCTACTCCTCCTGGGTGTATTTGCTTCTTTTTGTTCTAGAGCTTTTAGGTGTGCTGTCAAGCTGCTGACATATGCTCTTTCCTGTTTCTTTCTGCAGGCACTCAGCGCTATGAGTTTTCCTCTTAGCACAGCTTTCATTGTGTCCCATAAGTTTGAGTATGTTGTATCTTCATTTTCATTAAATTCTAAAAAGTTTTTAATTTCTTTCTTTATTTCTTCCTTGACCAGGTTATCATTGAGTAGAGCATTGTTCAATTTCCACGTATATGTGGGCATTCTTCCCTTATTGTTATTGAAGACCAGTTTTAGGCCGTGGTGGTCCGATAGCACGCATGGGATTATTTCTATCTTTCTGTACCTGTTGAGGCCCGTTTTTTGATCAATTATATGGTCAATTTTGGAGAAAGTACCATGAGGAGCTGAGAAGAAGGTATATCCTTTTGCTTTAGGATAGAATGTTCTATAAATATCCGTTAAGTCCATTTGGCTCATGACTTCTCTTAGTCTGTCTACATCACTGTTTAATTTCTGTTTCCATGATCTGTCCATTGATGAGAGTGGGTTGTTGAAATCTCCCACTATTATTGTGTGAGGTGCAATGTGTGTTTTGAGCTTTAGTAAGGTTTCTTTTACATATGTAGGTGCCCTTGTATTTGGGGCATAGATATTTAGGATTGAGAGTTCATCTTGGTTGATTTTTCCTTTGATGAATATGAAGTGTCCTTCCTTATCTTTTTTGATGACTTTTAGTTGGAAATTGATTTTATTTGATATTAGAATGGCTACTCCAGCTTGCTTCTTCTGACCATTTGCTTGGAAAGTTGTTTTCCAGCCTTTCACTCTGAGGTAGTGTCTGTCTTTGTCTCTGAGGTGTGTTTCCTGTAGGCAGCAGAATGCAGGGTCCTCGTTGCGTATCCAGTTTGTTAATCTATGTCTTTTTATTGGGGAGTTGAGGCCATTGATATTGAGAGATATTAAGGAATAGTGATTATTGCTTCCCGTTATATTCATATTTGATGTGAGGTTATGTTTGTGTGCTTTCATTCTCTTTGTTTTGTTGCCAAGACGATTAGTTTCTTGCTTCTTCTAGGGTATAGCTTGCCTCCTTATGTTGGGCTTTACCATTTATTATCCTTTGTAGTGCTGGATTTGTAGAAAGATATTGTGTAAATTTGGTTTTGTCATGGAATATCTTGGTTTCTCCATCAATGTTAATTGAGAGTTTTGCTGGATACAGTAATCTGGGCTGGCATTTGTGTTCTCTTAGGGTCTGTATAACATCAGTCCAGGATCTTCTGGCCTTCATAGTTTCTGGCGAGAAGTCTGGTGTGATTCTGATAGGTCTCCCTTTATATGTTACTTGACCTTTTTCCCTTACTGCTTTTAATATTCTTTCTTTATTTTGTGCGTTTGGTGTTTTGACAATTATGTGACGGGAGGTGTTTCTTTTCTGGTCCAATCTATTTGGAGTTCTGTAGGCTTCCTGTATGTCTATGGGTATCTCTTTTTTTAGGTTAGGGAAGTTTTCTTCTATGATTTTGTTGAAGATATTTACTGGTCCTTTGAGCTGGGAGTCTTCACTCTCTTCTATACCTATTATCCTTAGGTTTGATCTTCTCATTGAGTCCTGGATTTCCTGTATGTTTTGGACCAGTAGCTTTTTCCGCTTTACATTATCTTTGACAGTTGAGTCAATGATTTCTATGGAATCTTCTGCTCCTGAGATTCTCTCTTCCATCTCTTGTATTCTGTTGGTGAAGCTTGTATCTACAGCTCCTTGTCTCTTCTTTTGGTTTTCTATATCCAGGGTTGTTTCCATGTGTTCTTTCTTGATTGCTTCTATTTCCATTTTTAATTCCTTCAACTGTTTGATTGTGTTTTCCTAGAATTCTTTCAGGGATTTTTGCGATTCCTCTCTGTAGGCTTTTACTTGTTTATTAATGTTTTCCTGTGCTTCCCTAAGTGTGTTCAGGTCTTTCCTGAAGTCCTCCAGCATCATGATCAAATATGATTTTGAAACTAGATCTTGCTTTTCTGGTGTGTTTGGATATTCCATGTTTGTTTTGGTGGGAGAATTGGGCTCCGATGATGGCATGTAGTCTTGGTTTCTGTTGCTTGGGTTCCTGCGCTTGCCTCTCGCCATCAGATTATCTCTAGTGTTACTTTGTTCTGCTATTTCTGACAGTGGCTAGACTGTCCTATAAGCCTGTGTGTCAGGAGTGCTGTAGACCTGTTTTCCTCTCTTTCAGTCAGTTATGGGGACAGTGTGTTCTGTTTTCGGGCGTGTAGTTTTTCCTCTCTACAGGTCTTCAGCTGTTCCTGTGGGCCTGTGTCTTGAGTTCACCAGGCAGCTTTCTTGCAGCAGAAAATTTGGTCTTACCTGTGGTCCCGAGGCTCAGGTTTGCTCGTGGGGTGCTGTCCAGGGGCTCTCTGCAGCGGCAGCAACCAGGAAGACCTGTGCCGCCCCTTCCGGGAGCTTCAGTGCACCAGGGTTCCAGATGGTCTTTGGCTTTTTCCTCTGGCGTCTGAGATGTGTGTGCAGGGAGCAGTCTCTTCTGGTTTCCCAGGCCTGTCTGCCTCTCTGAAGGTTTAGCTCTCCCTCCCATGGGATTTGGGTGCAGAGAACTGTTTATCAGGTCTGTTTCCTTCAGGGTCCGGCGGTGTCTCCGGCAGGGGTCCTGCCGCTCCTGGGCCCTCCCCCACGGGAGCCCAGAGGCCTTATATAGTTTCCTCTTGGGCCAGGGATGTGGGCAGGGGTGAGCAGTGTTGGTGGTCTCTTCCGCTCTGCAGCCTCAGGAGTGCCCACCTGACCAGGCGGTTGGGTCTCTCTCTCACCGGGTCTGGGAGCCTGATTAGATCTTGCTAAGCTGTTTGAACTTTGGGTTATGAAGGCAGTGTCTTGGGAGTTAATGAATTCTACAGATTTTTACCTCCAGCAAAGAGCGCTGGCTTAAGACTAAGTGGATCTGACTTAGCTTCTGCTCTTCAGTTTTCTTAAGTATGTATTAAGGTGCTGTTCTAGTTTTTTTCTTATATTGCTGTGATAAATACCCTGACAAACGCATCTTCTCCCCACTTCATTTCTTTCTGTATTGATTTACTTACTTTACATATCGATTGGAGCCCTCTTCCCTCCTCTGCTCCTAGTCCTAGCCTTACAAATTCCTCCCCTCACTGTCTTCTCCCCTTCTCCTCAGAGAACAGGAAGTCCAGCCTTGAGTACCACCCTGCCCTGGGACATCAGGACTAAGCACATCCTCTCCCACTGAGGCCCAGTCAGGCAGTCCAGCTAGGGGAAGGGGATTCAGGCAGGCAACAGAGTCAGAGACAGCTCCCAGGAAGACCAAGCTGCACATCTGCTACACATGTATAGGGGCCTGACAAAAGCATCTCTAAGAGAGAAATGTTTTACTCGCTACAGTTCAGGTCACAGTCCATTATTGCAGAAAGTCGGGGCAGGAATGTAAAGCAGAGAGTTACATCCACCTTGTCAAAGCAGGGACAGAATGAATATGCATGCCTATATTCAGATCACTTTTGCCACTGTAGCATAGCAAAAGACTCAAACCCCAGGGGATGATGCTACCCACAGAGGGCTGCATGCCAGTTAACATCATCAAGATAATCACTGCACCCGACACACACTTTGTCCTGCTACACATGCCCACAGAGCAACCTGACAGTTCCTCATTGGGATCCTCTGCTCAGGTGATTTCAGATTCTGTCAAGTTCATAATTAAAGATAACCATTCCATTTGCATTAAATGTTGCTGCATCATTTTTTAAAAGCTGTAACATTTTTGACAAGTTTACTAAATCCTGTGTGGTAGAAAAGGTGCAATTACAGTACATGCAACGTAGAAAATTATGTCTTTGACCTGGCTTTCTCTTGGTTCTTGGAAGAAACAACTCTTTTAAAGAGCCTCCTTGGATTCAAACATTTTTTTAACAATTAAAACTTAACAAAAGTTGGATTTTTACAATGAAAATATACATAATTCTTTGCATGTCCCTTTTTCCTTTTAAAATAAAGTTATTCTTATAACACAAGTTTCATGAACTAATACTTTCACACCTGTGAGAGGCGCTCAACAGCTATGGATATGGGAGAGCTTCCAGATGCTTGCTGCTTAAAACATGGTAGAAGAGCCTGAGATTGAAACAAAACAAAACAACAAAATCAGTGTATAAATGGAAAGACCAAGTGTATTTAAAAAAATGCTCAAAATAGAATGTCTTTGAGTCTAAAGTATTTACTATTATTTTACATTCTAAAGTGCATAGAGTTGATATTTTAAAACACATTGCTGGAGAATTTATGTGTAAATAGAATATTTTTTCTTTCTGGCAGAAGTTGGGGCTGCAAACAGTAGCTGTCCCAAGTGTTAAGTTTCAGTCTATCCCTGGATGAGGCAGGAACTTCTGAATTGTGCCTGTGCAGGTGGTGATGGCGATTTCCTACCTCGGTTTGCTTAGATGCCATCTGCTGCTGAGTCCAGGGCCTTGCATTTTTGCCTGATTTGTTGTTAAGGAGAATAGAAGTTATCAAAGAGGAGCATGGAGTAAAGCACTATCCAAAGGTTCAAGTTCTAAAGCAAAGCAGGCTTACTTTGGCCTCTTTTACTCTTTTACTTTCTCTACTTGGTGACACACAACTCTGTTTTTAGAAAAAAAAATGGAGCAGAATTGTCCTGAAAAATAATGTTTTTGAATATTTGAAATACGATATTTCTCAGATATTTAACTGTTTCTATGAAGTGATTTTTGTCCAATTGGCAACCCATCTAAGTAATTTACTTTGTTTTTCTTCAGATCACAAATCGAGAGAAACCCCTCTCTTTTGGCATTTCTCTTCAAAATCTCAGCCTTCAGGTACTTGGTTCAAAAGAAAATGTAACTTTTAAATTGTGTAGTATAGTTAGATATATGCTTATGTCAGTATCAGAAGTATGCCAGGTTTGTGATCGGTTGGCTGTGTAGAACTGGTCTAGGAAGTCCTTAGACTTGGTTGGAATGAGGAGTAAGTACATGCTCATTTCTAAAACTGTCAGTTAGCATTTTAAGTTGATTCAGGTGCTTTACATGGTTCTTCTGTAAGTTACTTCTTATTTTACTGTGTTTTTTACTTTTCCTTTGTAGCTACATATAATGCAGTTCATATGTACTCCACTTCAGTATTGCATCTTCTAGGTTGTTTTTTTTTTTTTTGTATAGTTTTTGTTTTGGGTTTTTTGTTTTTTTAAAACATGGTTCTGCAAGTAAGAAAGAAAGGGTCAGGGGTTGAGGGGCAGACATAGTTATTACTAGGTAACAGTGAATGGTGTCTGTTGTCAGTGCTGCTGACAGATTGAAAAATATAGAGAATTACTATTTATATTTAGTAATATGAAAATTATTGCTACAATAGCAACAGTAGTTTTATTTATTGAAAATATTTTATGTGTATTTGTGTGTGCCTGAGTTTCTTTTTTTTTCTTTTTTTTTTCGGAGCTGGGGACCAAACCCAGGGCCTTGCGCTTGCTAGGCAAGCGCTCTATCACTGAGCTAAATCCCCAACCCCTGTGCCTGTCTACACATGACAGGAGCTCACAGAAGTCAGAGCGGGGAGTGGTAGATTTTGTGGAACTGGAGGAACAGGTGATTGTGAATCATTGCTGGGAACTGAACTCTGGTCCTCTGCAACAGTCATACTCACTTTAACCACTGGATCATCTCTGCAGCCCCACAGACAGTGCCTTTAATTATTAACTTTGGAGGTTCCTGAGAACTTGTGTGCCATACGAGACTCATACAGTTACACATACTCTTTCTTGGCTTGGCATTGTGATGTCTGTTTCCTTGTATGATTTTTATTATTAGTTGTTGCAATGATGGGACTTGGCAAGTTAGATAAGCAGTCTACCACCAAGCCACTTCTTTAGTGTGAAATCTACGCCTTAAAAGTCACCCCTAGCAATCAAAATTTTTGCTAAAGTTTAGGATCCATTCTTCTAGTCAGTTCTTCACACAGCAGTGGGACCATCTCTCTAATATCAAGGATCTGGCAAGGTGTTACTCAACACTCTGGAAGCTGAAGCAGTATCATGAGCTCAAGGCCATCTGGGCTCCAAAACCAGACCCTATTTTGAAAGGAAAAAAAAATCATATACAAATAAAGATTTGATTATGGTATTTACCATTTCTTATTTCTAAAGGTTTTTAAGTGTCTTGGTTTGAACCTGGAAGCCTTCTACAGCATTCCTTGATAAGTGTTCTTCAGTATGTACCCGGCTTTGTCCTCGGTGACTTTGATTATTCTAAGTTTAAAATCTTGTCTTTATAGTGTGTATAAAATCTTTGAAATCTGACCCTAAGTAACATTTGGTTTTTCATTTTTCCTTCCTGTGTTTTATTCTCTGGCCATATCTTGGGCCTCTTTTAAAACATGAACAAAAACAAAAACAAACCCCAAACAAAACCAGTCAATATGTAACAAACAAAACCAAAGCAAACAAGCTAACAGAACCAACTCTTTTGTCTTGCCATACACTAGGTAGTGTTTATTCATGGTGTATGGACTGTGGTGATTATAAGGATGTTGAAGGGAGTCCTCTTAACAAGGGTTAGGTTAGTCATTATATACGGCACATCTTTGAGTCTGATTTTTTTCTTTTTTTGCCATGTTTTGTCTGATGTATATTGGGCCTTTGAAATTGCTCATTTCTGTTTGTTTTTGACCAGTGAGTTCTTTGAAAGCAAACGGTTAGTGTTAGTGGTCTGATAATACTATTTTTTACTAAATGATAGATAAGTTTTCAAAGGCGTTTTCATGGGAAATCTTAGGGTATGATTAAAACCTGCTTATTATATATAATGCTCTTTTCCTGCTCCCTTCTTTAGACAACTGATCAATATTGGATTCCATGTTTACATGATGATACTGAAAAACTAGTTCGGAAGGTAAAGTGAATTCTATCCCATAGACTTGATAAGAGGGAATTTTAGACAAATGATGATGATGATGATGGTGGTGGTGGTGGTGGTGGCGGCAGCGGTGGTGGTATATGTGTGTGTGTGTGTGTGTATTTGTGTGTATAAACATGTATATTATATCTATTTGCTTTACCCAGGATAAGAGTCAACTACTTGCGAATTCTGAGCATAGCAAGAATTAAAAATTCTTTTAAAAAAGTAATTGACAATAAACCTTTTATTTTCAGCTAATCCGATTAGATAATCTCTTTGCTTACTGGAATGTGAATTCTGAGATGTTTTATCTGAATGATTATGACGACGCATTGGTAAGTAAATTTATATGCATATTTGTTGTATTATAATTTGTATAATGTTTAGCTCACACCAATTCTAGATTTAGTACTGCTTTTAAACAAAATCCAGCAGTTTTACAAACACAATTAATTGGAAATTTCTTTTTTCTTTTATTGAATATTTTCTTTATTTAAATTTAAAATGTTATCCCCTTTCCTGGTTTCCCCTCTGAAAACCCCCCATCACATCCTCCCACCCCCTGCCTCCATGAAGATGCTTCCCCCAACTACCTACCTACCCACCAACTCCCTCCCACCTCAACACCCTGACATTCCCCTACACTGGGCATCGAGCCTTCACAGAACCAAGGACTTCTCCTCCCACTGATGCCTAACAAGGCCATCCTCTGCTACATATGCAACTAGAGCAAAGAGTGACTCCATGTGTACCCTTTGGTTGATGGTTTAGTGCCTGGGAGCTCTGATGTGTCTCATTGGTTGATATTGTTCTTGCTATGGTTTGCTAACCCCCTCAGCTACCTCAGACTTTTTCTAACTCCTTCATTGGAGTTCTCAGTCCAATGGTCAGCTGTGAGCATCCGCCTCTGTATTTGTCAGGCTCTGGCAGAGCTTCTCAGGAGACAGCCATATCAGGCTTCTGTCAGCATACATCTCTTAGCATCCCCAGTAGTGACTGGGTTTGGTGACTGCATGTGTGATGGATCCCCATGTGTGACAGTCTCTGGGTGGCCTTTTCTTTAGTCTCTGTTCCACACTTTGTTTCTGTATTTCCTCCTGTGAGTATTTTATTCCCACTTTTAAGAAGTACTGAAGCATCCACACTTTTGTCTTTCTTCCTTTTGAGCTTCAAGTGGTCTGGAAATTGTATATTGGAAATTCTGAGCTTTTGGGCTAATAGCCACTTATCAGTGAATGCATACCATGTGTGTTTTTCTGTGATTGGGTTACCTCACTCAGGATGATATTTTCCAGTTCCATCCATTTGCCTATGAATTTCATAAAGTCATTGTTTTTGATAGCTGAGTAATCCTCCATTGTGTAAATGTACTACATTTTCTGTATTCATTCCTCTGTTGAAGGGCATCTGGAATGTTTCCAGCTTCAGGCTATTATAAATAAGGCTGCTATGAACATAGTGGAGCATGTGTCTTTGTTGTATGTTGGAGCATCTTTTGGGTATATGCCCAGGAGAGGTATAACTGGGTCCTCAGGTAGTACAATGTTCAATTTTCCATTTCTAAATAGGGTTGATTCTGTGGAGTCTAACTTATTGAGTTCTTTGTATATACTGGATATCAGTCCTCTATTGGATGTAGGATTGGTAAAGATCTTTTCTTTTTTTTTTTTTTCTTTTTTTTTTTTTGGTCTTTTTTTTCGGAGCTGGGGACCGAACCCAGGGCCTTGTGCTTCCTAGGCAAGCGCTCTACCACTGAGCTAAATCCCCAACCCCATAAAGATCTTTTCCTAATCTGTTGTTTGTTGTTTTGTCCTATTAACAGTGTCCTTTGCCTCGTAGAAGCTTTACAGTTTTATGAGGTCTTATTTGTCAATTATTGATCTTAGAGCATAAGCCATTGGTGTTTTGTTTAGGAAATTTTCCCCAGTACCCATGTGTTGGAGACACTTCCCACGTTCTCTTCTATTAGTTTCAGTGTATCTGGTTTTATATGGAGGTCCTTGAACCACTGGGACTTGAGCTTTGTACAGGACTATAAGAGTGGATCATTTGCATTCTTTTACATGCTGACTTACAATTGAACCAGCACTATTTGTTGGAAATGTTGTCTTTTTTTCCATTAGATGGTTTTAGCTCCTTTGTCAAAGATCAAGTGACCATAGGTGTGTGTGTGTTCATTTCTGGGGCTTCAATTCAATTCCACTGATCTACCTGTCTGTCTCTGTACCAATATCATACAGTTTTTCTCAGTATTGCTCTGTAATATAGTTTGAGGTCAGGGATGGTGATTCCTGCAGAAGTTCTTTTATTGTTGAGAATAGTTTTCACTATCCTGGGTATTTTCTTCAAATGAATTTGTAAATTGTTTTTTCTATGTCTATGAAGTCTATGAGTGGGACTTTTGATGGGGATTGCATTGAATCTGTAAATTGCATTCAGTAAGACGACCACTTTTACATTATTAATCCTGCCAATCCATGAGTATGGGAGATCTTTCCATCTCTTGAGATCTTCTTCAATTTCTTTTTTCAGAGATTTGAAGTTTTTGTTATACAGATCTTATACTTGCTTGAGTAGAGTCACCCCAAGGTATTTTATATTATTTATGACTACTGTGTAGGGTGTTGTTTCCCTAATTTCTTTCTCAGCCTGTTTATCCTTTGAGTAGAGGAAGGCTACTCTCTGGTGGAATTTTTGGGGTCACTTAAGTATACTATCATATCATCTGCAAATAGTGATATTTTGACTTCTTCCTTTTCAGTTTATATTCATTTGACCTCTTATTTTTGTCTAATTGCTCTGGCTAGGACTTTGAGTACTATATTGAATAGGTGGGCAGCTTTGTCTAGTCCCTGATTTTAGTGGGATTGCTTCAAGTTTCTCTCCATTTAGTTTGATGTTGACTACTGGTTTGCCTTATATTGCTTTTACCATGTTTAGGTATGGACCTTGAAGTCCTGCTCTTTACAAGACTTTTATCATGAAGGGGTGCTGAATTTAGTCAAATACTTTCTTAGCATCTAATGAGATGATCATATGTTTTTTTTCTTTTGAGTTTGTTTATATAATTGATTATGTTGATGGATTTTCATATATTGAACCATATGTGCATTCCCAGAATGAAGCCTACTTGATCGTGATGGATGATCATTTTGATGTGTTCTTGTATTTGCTTTGTGAGAATTTTATTGAGTATTTTGGCATCGATATTCATAAGGGAAATTGGTCTGAAGTTCTCTTCTTTGTTGGGTCTTTGTTTGATTTAGGAATAAGTGTAATTGTGGCTTCATGGAATGAATTTGGTAGTGCTCCTCTGTTTCTATTTTGTGGAATAGTTTGGACAGTATTTGTATGAGGTCTTCTATGAAGGTCTAATAGAATTCTACACTAAACCCATCTGGTCCTGGGCTTTTTTTTCGTTGGTAGATTTTTAATGACTGCTTCTTTAGGGATTATGGGACTGTTCAGATGGTTTATCTGATCTTTATTTAACTTTGGTACCTTGTATCTGTCTAGAAAATGTCCATTTCATCCAGATTTTTCAGTTTTGTTGAATATAGACTTTTGTAGTAGGATCTGATGATTTTTTGAATTTCCTCAGTTTTATTGTGATGTCTTCCTTTTCATTTCTGATTTTGTTAATTTGGAAATTGTCTCTGTACCGTCTGGTTAGTTTGGCTAAGGGTTTACCTATGTTGTTGATTTTCTCAGAGAATCAGGTTCTGGTTTTGTTGATTTTTTTTTTTTTTTGTATAGTTCTTTTGGTTTCTACTTGATTGACTTCAGCCCCGAGTTTGATTATTTCCTGCCTTCTACTCCTCTTGGGTGTATTTGCTTCTTTTTGTTCTAGAGCGTTTGAGTTTACTTTCAAGCTGCTAGTGTATGCTCTTTCTGGTTTCTTTTTGGAGGCACTCAGAGCTGTGAGATTTCCTCTTAGCACTGCTTTCATTGTGTCTCATAAGTTTGGGTATATTGTGCCTTAATTTTTATTAATGTCTAAAATGTTTTTAATTTCTTTATTTCTTCCTTGACCAGAATGTTGTTCATCTTCCCTGTGTGGGCTTTCTGTTGTTTTTGTGGTTATTTAAGACCAGCCTTAGTCCGTGGTGATCTGATAGAATACACGGGATTATTTCAGTCTTCTTGTATCTGTTGAGGACCAATTAATTATATGGTCAATTTTGGAGAAAGAACCTTGAGGTGCTGAGAAGAATGTATATATTTTTGTTTTAGGATGAAATGTTCCATAGATATCTGTTAAATCCATTTGGTTCATAACTTCTGTTAGTTTCACTGTGTCACTGTTTACTTTTTATTTCCATGATCTATCTATTAAGAGTGGGATGTTGAAGTCTCCCACTATTATTGTGTGCTTTGAGCTTTAGTAAAGTTTCTTTTATGAGTGTGGGTGCACTTGCATTTGGAGATTAGATGTTCAGAATTGAAGGATAAGTAGGTAGATTTTTCCTTTGAGAAGTATAAAGTGTCCTTCCTTGTCTTTTTCATAAGTTTTGGTTTAAAGTCAATTTTAAATTCCACATTGTAATGGCTACTCCATCTTGTTTCTTGGAACCATTTGCTTGGAATATTTTTTTTTAGCCTTTTACTCAGAGGTAGTGTCTGTCTTTGTCACTGAGGTGTGTTTTCTGTATGCAGCAAAATGCTGGGTACTCTTTATGTATCCAGTCTGTTAGTCTATGTCTTTTAATTGGAGTTCAAGTCCATTGGTGTTGACAAATATTAGGGACCAATGATTCTTGTTTCCTGTTATTTTTGTTGTTAGAGGTGGAATTTTGTTTGTGTGGATATCATCTTTGGGCTTGTTGAAAGATTACTTTCTTGCTTTTTCTTTGCTGTAATTTCCCTCCTTGTGTTGGAGTTTTCCATGTATTATCCTTTGTAGGACTGGATTTGTGCAAAGATACTGTGTAATTTGGTTTTGTCATCAAATATAAATCTCCATCTATGTGAATTGAGAGTTTTGCTGTGTATAGTAGCCTTGGCTGGCATTTGTGTTCTCTTAGGGTCTGTGTGGCATCTGCCTAGGATCTTCTGGCTTTCATAGTCTCTGGTGAGAAGTGTGGTGTAATTGTCATAGGTCTACCTTTATATGTTACTTGACCTTTTCCCCTTACTGCTTTTAATATTCTTTCTTTGTTTTGTGCATTAGGTATTTTGACTATTATGTGACTGGAGGAATTTCTTTTCTGGTCCAATCTATTTGGATTTCTGTAGAATTCTTGTATGTTTATGGGCATCTTTCTTTAGGTTAGGGAAATTTTCTTCTATAATTTCGTTGAAGATATTTAATGGCCCTTTAAGTTGGGCATCTTCATTCTCTTCTATATGTATTATTCTTATGTTTGGTCTTCTCACTGTGTCCTCAATTTCCTGGATTTCTGGGTTAGGAACCTTTTACATTTTGTATTTTCTTTGACTGTAGTGTCCATGTTTTCTATGGTATCTTCTGTCCCTGACATTCTTTCATTTTTTACATTCTGTTTGTGGTGCTTGCATCTATGACTCCTGATATCTTTCCTGGGTTTTCTATCTTCAGGATGGTCTCCCTTTGTGATTTCTTTATTGTTTCTGTTTCCAGTTTTAGATGCTGGGTGGTTTTGTTCAATTACTTCACCTGTTTGGTTGTGTTTTTCTATAATTCTTTAAGGAATTTTTGTGTTTCTTCTTTAAGGGCTTTTACCTGTTAACCTGCCTTATTCTGTATTTCTTTAATGGTATTATTTGTGTAAAGTCCTCTATCGTCATCATGAGATGTGATTTTTAAATCCAAATCTTGCTTTTCCATTGTGATGGAGTATCGAGGACTTGCTGTAGTGGGAGAACTGAATTCTCATGATGCCAAGTAGCTTTGGTTTCTGTTGCTTAGGTTCTTGTGCTTGCCTCTCACTATCTGGTTATCTTGAGTATTAACTGCGCTTGCTGTCTCTGACTGCAGCCTGCCCCTCCTGATTGTGATCCAGATTGTGTCAGAACTACTCAGAATCCAGTAGTCTCTGTGATGCTATGATTCTGGGATCCTATGATCCTGAGATCCTGGTTTTGTCAGAGTTCCTGGGAGTCGAACTTCCTCTGTGATCATGTGATCCTGGGATTTCAGAGCACCTCTGATTCTTGCCATGTTAGAGCACCTGGGAGTCCAGCTTCCTCTTGGTGTTTTACTTGGTGTGGAGCCAGTATCCAAGAACTGCTCAGGACACTGGTTCAGACTTAAAGGATAGGTATTGGGGCAGATTATGTGGCCTGCTCTCCTCTGATCCTGTGCGTGGGAACATTCTTTCATAATACTTAATAATATGTTGCTTAGCCAGTTAAAAATTTTATCCTGATTTACTTTGAATTATTTTTTAGTTGCTTTTAAATACTCGTGTAGATAATATAAATTTGTACGATAAAGGTATATTTGCATAAATGTAAATAACATGTATTTGTCTTTTAATAGGAAGCTTTGAAAAATGGTATTGTCAATGAAAATATTATTCCAGAAGGTTATGATTTTGGTAAGTTGCTAGATAAAGTAAAAATATAATTAGGAAAATTAGTACAAACTATTATGTTAACATTTCTGATATAATATACTAAGTTATTGTATATTAAATTTTCTCCTAGTTAAATTTACATGTATACTTATAAATACGCACATACTTTTCAACGTAATAAAATCAAAATATAATCATTTCTACATATTTTATTGTTGGTACTTTTGGTTAAATTTCCAAACAAGAAGAATACATCTAACACAAGAGAATGTTAATGAATTTTATTAAATCTTAATGACAATTCAGTTTTATAGTGATGCTTATTAAGACATTTCACAATCATAGGTACAGTTTAATATAGTTAGCTGCTATAGCTGGAGTAGTATTTTGAGCTATTTGTTTATAAGGTATCCAAATATATATTTTTTTTGAGACAAAGTCTCATTCAGTAGCCCAGGCTTGCATCAAACTTACTAGTCTACCTTCCTTACGTAAATGCTGTAATTAAAGATATATCTCTCCTGCATCCAAATCCCGTGGGGAAGAGACTTAAACACCCAGAAGTGCAAACATCATGAGACCGCAGGACAGACTGCCACTTCTGCACACTTTTGCCCACATCACTGGTCCAAGGGGAAACTGCACAGTGCCTCTCGACACAGGAATATAGGAACAGTAAGGCACCGGTACCTGGGGTTCTGGTATACGCCCAGGACTGAAAGGATCGGGCAACAGCTCCCCTGAACCCAAATCCCGTGAAGGAGAGAGCTGGACCCTCAGAAGTGCGATTTCCTGGGAAATCCTGAGAAATCAGAGGAGACTACCCTCTGCCCACATTCCAGACACAAGAGAGAATCGCTTAGTGCCAACTGAGCCCCCTGGGTACAAGGACCTAGGAGCAATCAAGGATAGGAGCCTTCTGATTCCTGCCCACACATAGAGCTGAAAGACAGTCACCAGGAGCGCCTACACACCTGAGATCAGAGCACCTGTTCTTAGAAAAGACTGAAAGAAAACAGGAAAACAGTTCTACAGGAGTGCTGACACAGAGGCCTACAAAAGGGTCAAGACCCTCTCAGAAATATCAAGAAAAGCGAACACCAGAGATAACCCAGTGCCTAGAGGCAAGCAAAGGAACCTAAGGAACAGAAACCAAGGCTACTTGGCATCATCAGAGACCAGTTCTCCTACCAATGAAAATACTGTATATCCAAACACACCAGAAAAGCAAGATTTAGATTTAAAATCACATTTTACGATAATAATGGAGGACTTTAAGAAGGACCTAAATAACTCCCTTAAAGAAATGGAGGACAACACAAGTAAACAAGTAGAAGCTCTTAGAGAGGAAACACAAAAATCCCTGAAAGAATTGCAGGAAAACACAACCAAACAAACCAAACAAAAAATTGAAGAAAAATGGCCAGAATTTAAAAATGGAAATAGAAACAGTAAAGAAAGCACAAAGGGAGACAACCCTGGAGATAGAAAACTTGATGAAGTGACAAGGAATGAATGATACAAGCATCATCAACAGAATACAAGAGATAGAAGAGAGAATCTCGGGCAGAAGTTACCATAGAAAACATTGACACAACTGTCAAATATAATGTAATATAATATAATATAATATAATGTAATATAGTATAATATAAAACGCAAAAAGCTACTAGCCCAAAACATCCTGGAAATCCAGGACACAATGAGAAGATCAAACTTAAGGATAATAGGTATAGAAGAGAGTGAAGACTCCCAACTTAAAGGGCCAGTAAATATATCCATCAAAATTATATAAGAAAACTTCCCTAACCTAAAGAAAAAGATGCCCATAAACATACAAGAAGCCTACAGAACTCCAAATAGATTGGACTAGAAGAGAAATTCCTTCCATCATATAATAGTTAAAACACCAAATGCACAAAACAAAAAAAGAATATTAAAAGCGGTAAGGGAAAAAAATCAAGTGACATATAAAGGCAGACCAATAAGAATTACACCAGACTTCTCACTAGAGACTATGAAAGCCAGCAGATCCTGGACAGATATCATACAGACACTAAGAGAACACAAATGCCAGCTCAGGCTACTATATCCAGCAAAACTTTCAATTACATAGATGGAGAAACCAAGATATTCCATGACAAAACCAGATTTACACAATATCTTTCTACAAATTCAGCCCTACAAAGGATAATAGATGGAAGATTTTAACACCAGGAGAGAAACTATGCCATACAGACAGCAAGAATATAATCTCCTTGCAATGAAACCAAAAGAGAGGCACACAAACATAATTCCACCTCTGACAACGAAAACAACAGGAAGCGACAATCTCTATTCCTTAATATCTCTCAACATCAACGGACTCAATTCCCCAATAAAAAAGCATAGACTAACAGACTGGATACATAAAGAGGACCCAGCATTTTGCCCCATACAGGAAATACACCTCAAAGACAAAGACAGACACTACCTCAGAATAAAGAATAAATGGCTGGAAAACAACTTTCCAAGTAAATGGTCAGAAGAAACAAGCTGGAGTAGCCATTCTAATATTGAATAAAATTGACTTTCAACCAAAAGTCATCAAAAAAGAGAAGGAAGAATACTTCATATTCATCAAAGGAAAAATCCACCACAATGAACTCTCAATCCTAAATGTGTATGCTCGAAATTCAAGGGCACCTACATTCATAAAAGAAACCGTACTGAAGCTCAAATGACACATTGCACCTCACAGGATAATAGTAGGAGATTTCAACATCCCACTCTCATCAATGGACAGATCATGGAAACATAAATTAAACACAGACATAGAGAAACTAACTGTAGTTATGAACCAAGTGGATTTAACAGATATTTATATAACGTTCCATCCTAAAACAAAAGGATATACCTTCTTCTCAGCACCTCATAGTATCTTATCCAAAATCAACCATATAATTGGTCACAAAACAGTCCTCAACAGATACAAGAAGACAGAAATAATTCCATGAATCCTATCAGATCACCACAGACTAAGGCTGGTCTTCAATAACAACAATAACGACAGAAGGGCCACATATACATGGAAGTTCAACAACGCTCTACTCAATGACAACTTGGTCAAGGAAGAAATAAGGAAAGAAATTAAAGACCTCTTTGAATATAATGAAAATAAAGATACAACATACCCAAACTTATAGGATACAATGAACGCGGACCTAAGAGGTAAACTCATAGCTCTGAGTGCCTGCAAAAAGAAACAGAAGAGATCATACATCAGCAGCTTGATAGCACACCTAAAAGCTCTAGAACATAAAGAAGGAAATAAACCCAAGAGGAGTAGAAGACAGGAAATAATCAAACTCAGGGCTGAAATCAATCAAGTAGAAATGAAAAGGACTACAACGAATCAACAAACCCAGGAGCTGGTTCTTTGAAAAAAACAAGATAGATAAACCCTTAGCCAGACTAAGCAGAGGGCACAGAGACAGAATCCAAATTAACAAAATCAGAAATGAAAAGAGAGATAAAACAACGGAAACTGAGGAAGTTCAAAAAGTCATCAGATTCTTCCACAAAAGCCTATATTCAACTAAACTGGAAAATCTGGAGGAAATGGACAACTTTCTAGACAGATACCAAGTACAAAAGTTAAATCAGGAACAAATAAACCATCTAAACAATCCTGTAACTCCTAAAGAAATAGAAGCAGTTATTAAAAGTCTCCCAACCAGGGGGTTGGGGATTTAGCTCAGTGGTAGTGCGCTTGCCTAGCAAACGCAAGACCCTGGGTTCGGTCCCCAGCTCCAAAAAAAAAAAAAAAAAAAAAGTCTCCCAACCAGAAACAGCCGGAATAGGATGGGTTTAGTGCAGAATTCTATCAGACCTTCATAGAAGACCTCTTACCAATACCATCCAAACTATTCTACAAAATAGGAACAGATGGAGCACTACCAAATTTCTTCTATGAAGCCACAATTACTCTTATACCAAAACCACACAAAGACCCCATAAAGAAAGAGAACTTCAAACCAATTTCCCCTATGAATATTGGCGCAAAAATACTCAATAAAATTCTTGCAAACTCTATTCAAGAATATATCAAAACTGTTGTCCATCATGATTAAGTAGGGTTCATCCCAGGGATGCAGGAATGGTTTCATATACAGAAATCCATCAACGTAATCCACTATATAAACAATCTCAAAGATAAGAACCACATGATCATTTCATTAGATGCTGAGAAAGCATTTGACGAAATTCAACACCCCTTCATGATAAAAGTTGTGGAAAGATCAGGAATTCAAGGTCCATTTTTAAACATAGTAAAAGCAATATACAGCAAACCAGTAGCTAACATCAAACTACATGGAGAGAAACAATTCTACTAAAATCCAGAATTAGACAAGGCTGCCCACTCTCTCCCTACTTATTCAATATAGTATATGAAGTTGTAGCCAGAGCAATCAGACAGCGAAAGGAGGTCAAAGGGATACAAATTGGAAGGGAAGAAGTCAAAATATCACTATTTGCAGATTATATGATAGTATCCTTAAGTGACCCCTTAAGTTCCACTAGAGAATTACTTAACCTGATAAAGAACTTCAGCAAAGTGTCAGGGTATAAAATTAACTCAAACAAATCACTAGCCTTTCTCTACTCAAAAGGATAAACAGGCTGTGAAAGAAATTAGGGAAATGACACCCTTCATAATAGCCCCAAATAATTTAAAATATCTTGGTGTGACTTTAACCAAGCAAGTGAAAGATCTGTATGACAAGAACTTCAAGTCTCTGAAAAAAGAAATTGAAGAAGATCTCAGAAGATGGAAAGATCTCCCATGCTTATGGGTTGGCAGGATTAATATACTAAAAATTGCCAAAAGCAATCTACAGATTCAATGTAATCCCTACCAGAATTCCTACTCAATTCTTTATAGAGATAGAAAGAGCAATTTGCAAATTCATTTGGAATAACAAAAATCCCAGGATAGTGAAAACTCTACTCAACAATAAAATAACTTTGGGAGAAATCACCATCCCTGACCTCAAGCAGTATTACAGAGCAATAGTCATAAAAACTGCATGGCCTTGGTACAGAGACAGGCAGTTAGATCAGTGGAAAAGAACTGAAGACCCAGAAATGAATCCACTCACCTATGGCCATTTAGTCTTTGACAAAGGAGCTAAAACCATCCAATGGAAGAAAGACAGCTTTTTCAACAAATGGTGCTGGTTCAACAGGAGGTCAGCATGTAGAAGAATGCAAATAGATCCATTCTTATCACTCTGTACAAAGCTTAAGTCCAAGTGGATCAAGGACTTAGACATCAAACCAGATACACTCAATCTAGTAGAAAAAAAAGTGAAGAATTTTGAACACATGGTTACTCGGGAAAATTTCCAGAACAGAACAACAATGGCTTATATTCTAAGATCAAGAATCGACAAATGGTACCTCATAAAACTGCAAAGCTTCTGTAAAGCAAAGGACACTGTCATGAGGACAAACTGGCAACCAACAGATTGGGGAAAGATCTTTTCCAATCCTACAGTTGATAGAGGTCCAATATCCAAAATATACAAAGAACTCAAGAAGATAAACTCCAGAGATCCAAATAACCCTATTAAAAAATGGGGTACAGAGATGAACAAAACATTTCAGCTGAGGAATATCAAATGTCTGAAAAGCACCTAAAGAAATGTTCAACATCCTTAGTCATCAGGGAAATGCAAATCAAAACAACCCTGAGATTCCACCTCACAGTAGTCGGAATGGCCAAGATAAAAACTCAGGTGACAGCAGATGCTGGCGAGGATGCGGAGAAAGAGGAACACTCCTCCATGGTTGATGGGATTGCAAACTGGTACAGCCACTCTGGAAAGCAGTTGGAGGTTCCTCAGAAAATTGGACATTGAACTACCCGAGGACCCAGCTATACTTCTCTTGGGCATATACTCAAATGATGCTCCAACATACAACAAAGACACATGCTCCACTATGTTCATAGCAGCCTTAGTTATAATAGCCAGAAGCTGGAAAGAACCCAGATGCCCTTCAACAGAGGAATGGATACAGAAAATATGGTACATCTACACAATGGAGATAGCTACTCAGCTATCAAAAACAATGACTTCATGAAATTCATAGGCAAATGGAATGAACTGGAAAATATTCTGAGTGAGGTAACCCAATCACAGAAATACACACTTGGTATTCACTCATTAATAAGTGGATATTAACACAAAAGCTCAAATAATCCAAGGTGTAATCCACAGACCACAGGAAGCTTAATAAGAAGGATGACCAAAATGTGGATGCTCCCACCACTTCTTAAAAGGGGGAACAAAAATATCCATAGGAGGGGAAATGGAGGCAAAGTTTAGAGCAGAGACTGAATTATTGGCCATTCAGCGCCTGCCCCACCTGCGGCCCATATATATATATATATATATATATATATATATATATATATATATATATATATATATATATATATATATATATATATATATATATCTCCACCATCTCCACCAAAACTAGATAATATCAATGAAGCTAAAAAAATGCATGCTGACAGGGATTGGATATAGATCTCACCTGAGAGACACATCTTGAGCATGTCAAATCCAGAGGTGAATCCTAGCAGCAAACAGGACCTTTTTGGGGGGAATTAGAGGAAGTATTGAAAGAACTGAAGGGGCTTGCAACCCTATAAGAGCAACAATGCCAACGAACCAGAGCTTCCAGGGACTAAACCACTACCCAAAGACTATATGGACTGACCCTGGGATTATTGAAATTCTTATCATAAAAAATGATATAAAGTTAAACAGATATGTTTGAATTGATATTAACTAATGTTTAATTATACTAATTAATATAATTATACCAGTGTATAATTATAAGGTATACATGTCAAAATAGTACATGGATCACATTAACATGTGTAACTTTTATGTTTATATCTATTAAAAATAAGGAAGAAATAAAATGAGCTTTAATTTTAGCAGAGTAAGGTTGGAACTGAGTATATAAGTCAAAGGTGAAGAGTAGAAGAGAGTTGGCAAATCAGTGATGCATAATGGATTTGTGTTTAATGTACAAAAGGTGTACTGGGTGGTTAAAACAAACGTGTATTGTTTTTATATACAACTTAAATTATGATTCAGTATTGGACCTTGTCCAGATTATACTGTTGCTGCTTATCCTGGACCCATGTTTGTGCAAATTGAAAGGAAGAATAGGAGTTTACAGAGAGATTATCATGAAGTATAATCAGTAATAAGTACAATCTTAGTGTTTCTAATATTCACAAGTAACTTGTGAAGAGTTTGTCTAACCAAACAAAGTAGTGTGGGTATTGGGGATTGTGGAGAGGCTGTGCTAGAGGTGTAAAGATCTTTATTGTTGATCTATTTAGTGCTTGAAGAGGTTTTAAATAGAACTCTAATGGTTTTCAATTTGTATTATTTTTCAGTTTTTCGACCTATATCTGCTAATGCCAAACTTCAGATGAATCGACGATCAGATTTTGACTTTTCTGACCCCAAAATAAATCTGGATATTGAGTTACATACCATAGTAATTGAGTTTAATAAACCACAGGTGATTTTCTTTGATGACATTTATATTGAATTATTGTTTGATAAAGGCAATGTTAAGATTTAAATGTTTTCTGAATTCAGAGTTTTATAATATTTCCTTAAAAACTCAAAAATTTAACTTTCACCTTGAGTGGCTGAACAGGAACCCAGAAATAATTAAGAGCTTTAACTGTCTTTTCCTAGTATTTTAGTCTCATGGAACTTCTCGAGTCAATTGACATGATGACACAAAACTTGCCGTACAGAAAGTTCAAGCCCAGCGTGCCTCTCCACCTCCATGCCGAAGAGTGGTAAGCACTTCGGTTGTTGGGGAGGTTTAGCAAATGCTCACTATTTCCAATATTTAGGAATGTATCAAAGCTAAATTTACTATGCTTTTTAAAGCTATTCTAAGAGTTGGTACAAACTGATTTGGGGCTAGAAATATATGTAGGTTTATGTGTTAATGAACTGATTCAAGAAATTCTTCAAAATGGAATTTACAACTAGAAGTCTTTTTTTTTACTTTTTTTTTTTCTATTAACTTGAGTATTTCTAATATACATTTTGAGTGTTATTCCCTTTCCTGGTTTCCAGGCAAACATTCCCCTACCCCTCCCCTTCCTTATGGGTGTTTCCCTTCCCACCCTTCCCCCATTGCCGCCCTCCCCCCCCACAGTCTAGTTCACTGGGGGTTCAGTCTTAGCAGGACCCAGGGCTTCCCCTTCCACTGGTGCTCTTACTAGGATATTCATTGCTACCTATGAGGTCAGAGTCCAAGGTCAGTCCATGTATAGTCTTTAGGTAGTGGCTTAGTCCCTGGAAGCTCTGGTTGCTTGGTATTGTTGTACATATGGGGTCTCGAGCCCCTTCAAGCTCTTCCAGTTCTTTCTCTGATTCCTTCAACGGGGGTCCTATTCTCAGTTCAGTGGTTTGCTGCTGGCATTCACCTCTGTATTTGCTGTATTCTGGCTGTGTCTCTCAGGAGAGATCTACATCCGGCTCCTGTCGGCCTGCACTTCTTTGCTTCATCCATCTTGTCTAATTGGGTGGCTGTATATGTATGGGCCACATGTGGGGCAGGCTCTGAATGGGTGTTCCTTCAGTCTCTGTTTTAATCTTTGCCTCTCTATTCCCTGCCAAGGGTATTCTTGTTCCCCTTTTACAGAAGGAGTGAAGCATTCACATTTTGATCATCTGTCTTGAGTTTCATTTGTTCTAGGCATCTAGGGTAATTCAAGCATTTGGGCTAATAGCCACTTATCAGTGAGTGCATACCATGTATGTCTTTCTGTGATTGGGTTAGCTCACTCAGGATGATGTTTTCCAGTTCCATCCTTTTGCCTACGAATTTCATAAAGTCATTGTTTTTGATAGCTGAGTAATATTCCATTGTGTAGATGTACCACATTTTCTGTATCCATTCCTCTGTTGAAGGGCATCTGGGTTCTTTCCAGCTTCTGGCTACTATAAATAAGGCTGCTATGAACATAGTGGAGCATGTGTCTTTGTTATATGTTGGGGCATCTTTTGGGTATATGCCCAAGAGAGGTATAGCTGAATCCTCAGGCAGTTCAATGTCCAATTTTCTGAGGAACCTCTAGACTGATTTCCAGAATGGTTGTATCAGTCTGCAACCCCACCAACAATGGAGGAGTGTACCTCTTTCTCCACATCCTCTCCAGCATCTGCTGTCACCTGAGTTTTTGATCTTAGCCATTCTCACTGGTGTGAGGTGAAATCTCAGGGTTGTTTTGATTTGCATTTCCCTTATGACTAAAGATGTTGAACATTTCTTTAGGTGTTTCTCAGCCATTCGGCATTCCTCAGCTGTGAATTCTTTGTTTAGCTCTGAACCCCATTTTTTAATAGGGTTATTTGTCTCCCTGCGGTCTAACTTCTTGAGTTCTTTGTATATTTTGGATATAAGGCCTCTATCTGTTGTAGGATTGGTAAAGATCTTTTCCCAATGTATTGGTTGCCGTTTTGTCTTAACCACAGTGTCCTTTCCATTACAGAAGCTTTGCAGTTTTATGAGATCTCATTTGTCGATTCTTGATCTTAGAGCATAAGCCATTGGTTACAACTAGAAATCTTAAAGTACTATACTTTCATGTACTATAGAAAGATCAGTACAGCGTTTCCCCCTCCCAATTCCTTTTTTTCCCTCCAGGCTTCCCCTATTTGATACTTTAGACCCGTATTAACTCAGCTTGAACTTTAGTACCTGAGATGGTTCTGGGAGTTTTCTCTGTGTAATTTCATTTTAAAAATTTTAAAATCTTATTTTAAGTTATAGTTCAATTTCTAGAACTTTTAGTCCCTCTTTTAGATAACTTTTTCTATAATTATAGACAAATTTTCCCCTTTTGTCTTCTTAAACAGGTTTTTCTTTTTTTAACAAAATTGAATGTTTTGTCTGTCATTTTTATGTTGTTAGAAATAATAATCAGTGGAATGTTACCATAAATAGACTGTTTAGATAGTGCACTGTTTTCATAGTCTCCTTACTGTAGTTGTTATTCATGTTGGAGAAAACAAATTAAGTTGTTTTGGTAATGTTGATTTGTGTGTAAGTATGGCATCTCTCTCTCTCTCTTTTTAACTAGGTGGGCTTATGCTATACATGGTATTCTTGAAGTAAATGTTTGTCCCAGTTTACGGATGTGGTCATGGGAACATATTAAAAACCATAGATACAAAATGAAACAATACAGAGAATTTTATAAGAAAAAGTTAACAAATAAGAAGCCATCTCCTGAAATTCTCATGTCTTTGGAGGTTAGCATTTTAAAACAATCATCGAATATTTTACTGTGTGTAATTTCTCCTTAGTCTGTCATCTGTCTGTCTTTGTTTCTTTCTGTTTTTTCAACATTTATTGTGTTTGAATGTGCATGTTCACTGTGGTGCATGGCAGAGGCAACTTGTCTGTTTTCCCTCCTACCAAGTGAATCAAGGGACCAAGCTCAGACAGTCAGGCTCAGCTGCTGGGCCACCTCCGTGCTCCTTCTGCCCAGGTTTTAGTGACTGCTACTTCTTAATTACAGAGTCTGCTTTTTACTGACCATGCTGTCTCTCTTATTTGGATATTTTTGTACTTTTACTTATTGCTTTAGTCATAGAATGAAAGGCCTGGCGAATCCAGTGATCTTTTGAAATTTAAATTATTTTCAGGTAAAAAAATTTTGGATTCATATACATCATAGTGTGATTCTTCATTTTATATTTTTTGCCTCAGAAGCAATTACTCTATCACTTTTAATCTCTGTTGGTATCCAGAAGACCTTTCTGCTATTGTCTGACTGTGCTTAAGTAGGGTTTCCTCTGTATGTGCAAGCCCCTCCTTATCTCTGTGCTTGTGTATTCCTGTTCTGCTCCACCTGCCTGTTCTCTCTCTCACTTCCACCTTAGTCTTTCATGCTTACATGAAAGTCTTTATTGTCTACCTATACAGTAATGTGTATCTTAATTTTGTGGTACCTGTAGCTTTGTCAGCAGCATGTTTAATTTACTGTCTTAAATTATATAATACTTTTTATTACTCTTGACTTTGAGCCTTAGTAAGAACCTTTTTATATAAGGATCTTTTTCTTTAAGACAAAGTATAGTTTGGATGGACCTGGGGGAGCTTGTTTCTTGAAAGAGGTGTAGCCATTATGAGTCTCGATGGATTTAAACTGGAAAATTTGACAGAGATTGAATTTTTACATTTTCTTTCAGTTTTAACATAGATAACTCTCTGAAAATAAGGAGCAATGAGGAATTCTTTTGGTTGAGAGGCCTTGTAGGTGTTTTTCATATTTCCTTAGCTATGGCCTTAACCAGAATCCTCTAAGTATACTGGATAGCACAATTCTGTGTTATGTTGTTTGCTAGAGGAAAAGTAAGCCATAGTTGCTTGTTGTAGAGGAGAAAGTTTGAATCTGAAACTTGGAAGTAATCATGGGAGGGCACAGATGTGATAGGAATGTAGTTTGTCTCAGTTTGTGTCCATAGCTGTAACAACTTGGAAAAGCAAAAGAGTTATAGGTAGTTTTTTTAAAACAGATTTCAAGTACACATATACCTACTTGAAATATCTTAATAATGTCATAAACTATGCATATAAGATGAAGGATTTATTACATTATTAGTTAATAGTTTTGATATGTTTACCTTTATTTGAAATTAAAACCACAGTGAGGGACATTTTACACAGTGCATGCATGTACCTTTTTGAATGAATTTCTATCTGTATTTGTGAAGATTGTAACTCTGTGATCATGCCATAAGATCTCTGTTCATAAGTTACTCCCTTTTAATTTCCAAGCTCCTATTACATGTATGTACCAGTGTATGTTTATATTAGTAATTCTTGCATCCCAGAATGTAAGAGATAACATACTGATGGTTTTTGGTTTTCTGTTTCCCATCGTCTTTCCTTATTGTAATAACTTATATTCTAAGGTTGAATATGTAAATTTAACATACAGTTAACACATTTTTCCCTTTATTTTCAGGAGTTGGAGAAAACCTTGGATGTTTTTAATATAACCATAGCTAGACAACAGGCAGAAGTTGAGGTAATTCAGATTATTATTAAGTTAATAAAAATAAATCAAATATATTGATATGACAGTTAATGTAATAGCATTATTATTGTGCAAAACACTGTTTTCTGAAGAGCTCAGATGTGCTTTTTGTGTGTTAAGAAAATGTTCTATAAGTTTTTGTAACACTTGGTAAAATAAGACAAAAATTGCTTGTATGTAATTGGGCTTATAAAACTACAGAGTTCATATTTAGATGCAAAGCTAATTCCACCTGCCTGCAGTTTCTGTATCTTGTTATTCCAAAGCCTTGTTTGGTAAATGTTACAGCTACTGTATTATATTGTTAGGATATACATTTATTTACATTTATCCAACTCAAAAATAGATTTATCTTGGAAATATCCTGCTTCCATTTCTTTTTAATGCTAAAGCAAGGATGATTTCTTATCTATTGGAAAATTTTCTTATTTTAGGTAAAGAAAGCTGGATACAAGATTTACAAAGAAGGATTAAAAGATCCAGAAGATAATGCAGGATGGTTTAGCTGGATGTGGTCTTGGTCAGAGTCAAATGCTAATCAACAACAAGATGTTAAACCTGGAAGTATGTTCTTTTCATTTTACATGAGTATAGTTAATCAAGTGTTGACATAAAGTTTTTCAAAAAATTTTCTATAAAACAGATATGTAAATATGTATTCATAATGATAAATTCCTAATTATAAAATTACTATTATCTTCAAATATCTGTTCAATAAAATAATTGAACCATCCCTTCTGATGCTGCAGTAGAGCTGTACACTGGGTGCACGCAGTGCAGCACATGTCGTGGAGTAATTGGTAAATACAAATTACAGTGCTCTAAACTCTACAAAGCTTTCTAGAAGTTGCTTCTTGGGAAGGTTTTTTTCCTCCCTCTTTTTGGGACACTCGCTGTGGAGTAAGCCCAGGGCCTTGCTTATACTCTGGCATGCACTGTACCCCTGAGTTGCTGTCTCAACTCCTTAACCATTTTAAGTAAACAGGTTTTTGGTTTTTGCTGTGAGGTCTTTATTGCTGCAGCTGAGCCTAATCACCTTGTCTTTCTGGGATTACAGACAACATGATTTTTACTCAAGTAATGAAGATCATAGCTTTGCAGTGTTAGGGACTTAGCTATATGATACATCTTGACTTTATCACTTGTTAGCAGCATGATTAAGTTAAGAGTACTAATTGTATTTTACCCATCTATAAATTGCGAGAGAATTAAGAAAGTATATAAACTACTTAGTATTGTTTAGCACAGTGCCAGTAAGTTCTTGCTTAAAACAGACATTGAAGAAATTATTTTGCCAAAGTTTTGATTAGAAACTTCAGAATCATTTTTAACATTGCTAACACAAATATATAAGAATTACTTATAAAAGATATTAAAATAAAAATAAAATTTGTGGGCTGGCAAGATGTCTGAGCAGTTATTGTGTTTGTTTCCAAGTTTGGTGATCTGACTTTGATCCTTATATCCCACACAATAGGAGAGAGTCAACTCCTTAAAGTTGTTCCCTGACCTTCACACACACTCTGTGGTGAACACACACACACACACACACACACACACACACACACACACACACACACATTAAAATAAAACATCTAAAATATATTTATGAAGCTAGGTAAATTATGTTTGTTTTATATTGTTAGCAGTAAGACCATAAAGCACTTATTTATGATTTTAGTTCTTGCAGAAATGTTGACACCTGAAGAAAAAGCATTACTTTATGAAGCAATTGGTTATAGTGAAACAGCAGTTGATCCAACCTTGCCAAAAACAGTAAGACATTTTTCTTGCTTTATATCTTTTATGTTAGATGTGCCTGCTCTAATTATTCCAGAGATTATATGTTGCTAACTTTTTCTGTGATCTTTTTGGTGTTTTATAAATATAGCATTTATCTTAATTTCCAAACTATGGACAAATTGTTATTGTAGTGATTGTTTTGGTAGATGAAAGATTGCTTTTGGTTTTGAAAACACAGTAGCTACCCAAATAAGATTGTTTTGTTTATACACATATCCTCTCCCCATCCCCAACCCTGTTTTATTCTAAATATTCTCTAGTTTGAAGCCTTGAAGTTTTTTGTTCACTTGAAAAGTATGTCTATTGTTCTAAGAGAAAATCGCCAAAAGCCGGAGCTGTTAAATGTTGTAGTGGAAGGACTTAGTACTTCGATTGTGCAAAGACCAGGAGCACAAGCCCTAAAGTAAGTACAAATTTATTTTCTTTATAGGTTAAGTAGCACTAATATGAAAATGAAATTTAGAATTTTCAAACATTTTGACTGTTGACAGGATAATCCCACATTTGATTTGGTGTGGTGTAAAATCACAGGCACACTAAAAATATTGTATAAACTTACCTTTAGACTATAAATGTTATGCACGTATAAAGTATAAAATTCCATGCGTAGACCTAGGTCCAATCTCAAAGAGATCACATCATCTATATGCAAGTATTAAAAGATTTTCCCCAAATCTGGAATTTGGTTCTAAGAATTTTACGTAAGGTACGTACTCAGTCTATATCTTTTCTTTTTTTTGTCAGCCTATGTCATGAGGAGGCCCATTTTCTAGTTTGGATCAGTTGACAGGTGACACAGTGTTTCTTTGGATAACACAATTATGTCATGTTCTTTTTAGTGACTGGAATTTAGTCAAAGACTGAGAGGCTGGAAGTGGGGTCTCATCCTTGTCTTCATTTAGCTTATCTCTCTATGTTGTGCCATGAGCATCCTCGGTTGTTGAATATGGTTTTGGTGTTTAAACAGAAAAAATTGCCTTGATTTGTTGGGGCACTTAGATTTTTGAAGCATCATTTTAACCACATGAAAATTTTAATTATAGGTTAGCTTTGGGACATTTTGAATAGGATAAGACTCTACTTTCAGTAATAGAGTTCTTACACTGTCAGTAATTTTCTTTAAAGACACAACAGCAGCAATGAAATATGGAACAACAACAATGAAGTATGGTAGGGAGTGCTGGGAAATAGCCTCATCGGCAAAGTACCTGCTACGCAAGCATGAGGACCTAAGTTTGATTCCCAGAGCCCTTGTCAAAAGCTGGGTGTGGGAGGAAGCAGCAGCCTGTAATCTTAGAGCGGGGCAGTAGACAAAGGGAGATCCTTGAAGCGCACTGTCCAGCCAGTCCAGTTGAATTGGTGAGCCCTAGGTGCCAATGAGAGACATTGTCTTAAAAAAGTACCAAGGTGGACAGTGTTTCATTTCTGCCTTAAAAAGTATAGCTTTCAGACATTGTAGACTTAAATGCTGTGACTTGTGACTTATTGCACTCTTTTGTGTGTTTAGGTGCCTAGACTTTCCCCTGTACTGTAATGGAATTTTTTTGAATTATTAATGTATTATATTCAGTAGAAAGTAACGTGTTGATAAAGCATAGAAGAACACTAAGACAATTTAAAAAGAAGTATTGCACCATGCAGAAAGAAACAGCAAATGCTGCCACATCAGCACAGCTCCAGGTCCAGACTGACTTGAGTGGTGAGGGAATGAAGAAAAGACAGACAGACATTTAAGCAGGCAGACAGAGAGACAGGATGGGACTGGGAGAGCTGTGCTCTGTGGTGAAGAAACTGCATAACCCCAGAAGCCCAGTGCATTTATTGTACATGTTTGATCAGAGAGGCCAGGGTACCATGCAGCAGACTAAGGAGGCAGGTTTAGCTCATTAGTAGCAGTCTCTGTAGGCTACAAATGTGGGGGGAGATCATAGATATACTTTTAGCATCAGAACATGGAGGAGACAGAGGCTCTCCTACCCCTATGAGCCTCAATTTCCCCGTATCCTCAGGGTAGAGGGCAGTCACTTTTGCCATGTTCCTGAGCAGCTGTTGCTAAGCCCAATGGCATGGCTGGGTCATATCAACACATGCATTCTTCAGGGACTCAGTTAGTAGAGACTGCTGGTCTTCCTGTGGAGACGCCTCCTCCTCAGCTGCTTCCAGCCTTTCCCTAATTCAACCACAGGGGTTCCTGACTTCAGTCCAGTGGTTGGATGTAAGTATCTGCATCTGTCTGGGCCTCTCAGAGGGTAGCCATGCTAGGCTTCTGTCTGTAAGCACACCATAGCATCAATAATAGTGTCAGGCCTTGGAACTTCCCCTTGAGATGGATCCTAAGTTGGGCCTCTCACTGGACCTCCTTTCCCTCAGGCTCTTCTCTATTTTTGTCCTTGCAGCTCTTTTACAGGAACAATTCTGGGTTAGAGTTTTTGACTGGGAAGAAACTTCATCCCTCCACTTGATGGGACTTTCTACTGGAGGTGGGCTCTACAAGTTCCTTCTCCCCACTCTAGGGCATTTCATCTAAGGTCCCTCCCTTTGAGTCCTGAGAGTTTGTCACCTCCCAGGTCTCCCGGGCATTTTACAGGGTCCCCATCTCTTACCCCTTGAGGTCGCTTATTTTCATTCTTTCTGCTGGCCCTCAGTGCTTCTCTCCTGTTTCCCTTCACTACCCCCAATACCTGATTATTTTCCTATTTTCTGCTCCCTGTTCCTCTCTCCTACCTAGGTCCCTCCCTCCCTTTGTTTCCTGTGATTGCTTTCTTGTCCCTCCCAAGTGGAATTGAAGCATCCTCACTTGGGCTCTTTGCCTTGTTAACCTTCTTGAGTTCTGTGTATTGTGTCTTGGGTATTCTATACTTTTTTGGCTTATATCCACTTATTAGTGGGAACATACCATGCATGTCCTTTTGGGTCTGAGATACCTCACTTAAGATGATATTTTCTTTTTTTTTTTTTAAGTCTGCTCCAACTTTATTTTTGTTGGATATTTTATGTATTTACATTTCAAATGTCATCCCCTTTCCCCTTGCATACCTTAGCTTGCTAATGATGAAGTAATTCTGTATTTCCATTCCCCCCCCCCCTTTCCTGGTGTTTGTAGTTTGTTGGATCCAATTTGTCAAGTATCTTGAGGAATCTTGTCTATGTGTTAAGCGTGAAGGGTCTGGGACGGTTATTTAGTCCCTCGTGCAGTTTATGGTCACAATGGGTCTGGCCTTAGAAACAAAGTCAGGGTGTGCTCCTTTCTGAAGTTTTTGTCTAGAGTTTACATCGTTACACAATTTAGATAGACTCTGCCACTACATCCTTCTGCTCCTTGTGTTTTTCTTGTTAAGTTTCAGCTACGAATCCATTTTCTTCACAAGGTTTATAGCTACTTAACAGTGTTTCTTCCTTAGCGCACTTTGGTAGCATACCTTTAAGACATTGTCTGTTGTATTTGAGTGGTTGAGTTACTGACCCATATAGTTATATCTTCCTTTTCGTGGCCTCTCCTTCTCTGCCTCACCCCTTTCTTTTTCCTTTGGCTTAGGAGCTTTTTCCTCTAGCTGGTCCCTTAAAGCACGATGTTTGTCTACTGATATCTGCTTGCCTTTTCAGTTTTACATACTCTTCCCTTCCTTAAGATCTCCCTCCTTTGGTTTGCTTGCTTTGAGTTTTATTCAGTTACATTTTAAGGTTTCTCGAAGGAGGAGTTTAGGTAGCTATTATGAGCAATTTTTTGCCGGATATAGATACTAATGGAGAGATTTCCCCTGTTGACTTTTTTTAAAAAAAAATCTTAATGTGATGTTTTTACTTTAAACAAAAATAGCTTCTAACTTTCTCATCACTGTCCTCTACTAATAACGTGTATCAGCTTGCAGCTTAATTTCCAAGGACGTAAAAGCTTGCAATGTTTTTGCTACAGATTCCTGGATTAATTTTCTTAGTATTATAAGATATCTGAGCTCAGATATCTGAGTGCTAACCAAGTACTTGATAAAATCAGGTTGAGAAAGGAGCTCTTTATATGTGTCACTCTTTAAAGGGAAACCATCCACCACAGTGGAGAAAGGATGACAGTCATACCATCTCAGTATATGGTGGTGTGAACATTAGGGGCTGGTCACACTGCAGTGGTATACATAAAGGAGAAAACCCGAGGCACATGGAGAGTGAAGTTAGATCTTTAGAGGTCCACAGGGTTACAAATTCAGGACTATATTAGGATACAAGAATCTGGAGGACTCCTTGAATATCCAAACCATCACATTCTTCCCTTAGCCCCCAAAGACTCATGACTATCTCTTACTGAAACAGACATTCAGGCGAGCTACAGAAGTTCTATATTTCCAGTAATGTCAACACCGTTACAAATCTGAAGTTTCCTCTGAGTCTAAAGGCGGTCTCTTTTTTTTTTTTTTTTATTAACTTGAGTATTTCTTATATACATTTCAAGTGTTATTCCCTTTCCCAGTTTCCGGACAAACATCCCCCTCCCCCCTCCCCTTCCTTATGGGTGTTCCCCTCCCAACCCTCCCCCCATTGCCGCCCTCCCCCCATAGTCTAGTTCACTGGGGGTTCAGTCTTAGCAGGACCCAGGGCTTCCCCTTCCACTGGTGCTCTTACTAGGATATTCATTGCTACCTATGAGGTCAGAGTCCAGGGTCAGTCCATGTATAGTCTTTAGGTAGTGGCTTAGTCCCTGGAAGCTCTGGTTGCTTGACATTGTTGTACTTTTGGGGTCTCGAGCACCTTCAAGCTCTTCCAGTTCTTTCTCTGATTTCTTCAACGGGGGACCTATTCTCAGTTCAGTGGTTTGCTGCTGGCATTCGCCTCTGTATTTGCTGTATTCTGGCTGTGTCTCTCAGGAGCAATCTACATCCGGCTCCTGTCGGTCTGCACTTCTTTGCTTCATCCATCTTGTCTAATTGGGTGGCTGTATATGTATGGGCCACATGTGGGGCAGGCTCTGAATGGGTGTTCCTTCAGTCTCTGTTTTAATCTTTGCCTCTCCCTTCCCTGCCAAGGGTATTCTTTTTCCTCATTTAAAGAAGGAGTGAAGCATTCACATTTTGATCATCTGTCTTGAGTTTTGTTTGTTCTAGGGATCTAGGGTAATTCAAGCATTTGGGCTAATAGCCACTTAAGATGATATTTTCTAATTCCACCATTTGCCTGCAAAATTCAGGATATCCTTGTTCTTGCATTTTTTTTTTTTTTTTTGGTTCTTTTTTTCCGGAGCTGGGGACCGAACCCAGGGCCTTGCGCTTCCTAGGCAAGCGCTCTACCGCTGAGCTAAATCCCCAGCCCGATATCCTTGTTCTTAATAGCTGAGTAGTATTCCATTGTGTAAATGAATCACATTTTCTGTATCCATTCTTCTGTTGTGGGACATCCTGGTTGTTTTCAGCTTCTGGCTATTAACAGATAAGACCAATATGAACATAGTGGAACATGTGCCCTTGGTGAGACATCTTTTGGGTATATGTTCAAGAGTGGTATAGCTGGGTCTTTAGGTAGATCTAATTCCAATTTTCCGAGGAATCTCCAGATTGATTTCCAGAGTGGTTGTACCAGTTTGTAATCCCACCAGCAATGGAGGAGTGTTTCTCTTTCTCCACATTGTCACCGACATGTGCTGTGGCATCACATTCACTATTAATCCCTGACTGCCTTTAAATTTAATATTCTCCTGCCTCAAACATCTTAGTTTATAGATTATAGGTGTGTACCAACATGCTTACTGTAGTTTAACCTTTGTTTTAAGAAATAGTTTAGGGAGAATCAGTTCATATACCTGCAGTTTATCTATATAATTCATTGGGTTTTTGCAACTATATTCATATATATTTTTACATTTAAAATGTACAAGGTTGTATAGCCAACATCCCTCTATATAGTCTCAGACATCATAACATACCATGAAGAAACTGTTTTACTAGCAGTCCCTTCCCAATGCACTCTTCGCCTACCTCTGACAACTACCATGTTTTCTATTTTTTGAAAAATTGTCTTTTCTGGGGTTGAGGAGATAGCTTAGTGCGTAAGAGGTTTTGATATGTATCCACAAGGACCTAAGGACCTTCTGTTCCTCTTCACTCACAAAAAACCCAACCAACCAACTAAACCTCCTCACAACAACAACAACAACAACAACAACAACAACAACAACAACAACAACAACAGATATTGATATGAATGTGTGCCCTGTAACTTGGAGACAGGTAGATCCTAGAAGTACACCTGCTAGACAGCATAGCCTAAATAGTAAGCTTCTGTTCATCAAACAACCCTGTCTTAAAGGAGTATGGCAGAGAATGATGGAGGGGGATGTCTGTTGTCCTCTGCTTTTTGTATGCAGGTTCTTCACATACCTGCATACCCATGTATACAACACAAGCTCAGACAGACAGACACACAGACACAGACACAGACACAGAGAGAGACACACACAGAGGGAGAGAGAGAGAGACAGAGACAGAGACAGAGACAGAGACACAGAGAGAGACAGAGACACAGAGAGACAGAGAGACACAGAGGCACGGAGAATTAGTATTATTTTGGACATTTTATATGAAATTATCTATCATGTGACCTTTACAATTCCCCTCTTTTAACTTAGCATGATGCCTTTAAGGGTCTTTTCATGTAGAATGAACTTGTAGTAATTTTTTATTCCCTGCATTCTGTTATATAGCTGTGCCATATTTTGTGTGTCTGTTATCTAATGGACAGATAATTGAATTGCTTCTATCATTTGACTACAATGAATACAGATCTGAACTTGGACAAAGTTTTTTCTGTGTATAGGTTTTAATTTGGGTATATCTAGGAATAGACTTACTGCCTTATATTGCATCTGTTAATGTTTAACTCAGGAGGAAGTACCAGATAATTTCCCAAAGCAGGCCTATTTTACATCGGTAGTATAGTGAAAGAAATTTCCATTTTCTCTATATGCCCACCAGTATTATCTGTTCTTCTGATTATGGAAGCTTAGTAAAAAGTGCTACCTCAGCGTGGGTTTAATTTCTATGTTGTTGATGGTTAATAGTTTTAAACATTTTACTTTGTTTATTGACCATTTTATGTTTATGTCCATATATTATTTAGAGAAATGACTTTTAAGCTTCCTCTTCCTTTTAATTGTATGTCTTATTTTGAGTTAACAGGTTTGTATGTGTTCTTCATATATATATATATATATATTTTATATTCTCTCTGATGGGGATCAAATTCAGGGCTATGTTTATGCTAGGTAAGTGTATTAAAACTAAACTATAGCTCCCCCCCCACAATGATTTATGTGAGTTTTGGGTTGTAAGGATTGAACCCAAGACACTTCACATCCTAGGCAGGTGCTTTAACAGCCCAGCTATACCCTTACCCTCACAGGTAAAATATTTCCACTTTTTTCTATTCAGTATATTTCTTTCTTTTTATCATCTCCCTTGTACCAAAAATATTTTAAATTTTGACCTGCTTTGGTTTACTAGACTTAGTTTATTGTGTTTGCATTTTGATATATCCGTGAAATTTTCCTTAAACAAAGGAAGAATGGATATCTTAAATATTTCTAAAAGCATTTTATAACGTTACCTCTTTAAATTTAGCGTGTGTGCCTCTTTCAAGTAAAGATATTAAATATCAGCTATCATAGTTCTTTAATATAAAATTTAGGATGAATATGACTTTTAATCAAATAATTACTAAAATTCATAGGAATTAAATATTTTCTTTTATGTGAACTGAGTTATAGGAAATATAAAAAGTCTTTACTGTGTTTTATAGTTTTATAAGTTGACAAACTTTAAAATGATATTGACTCCTAATTTTTGTTCTTTTATACAGATTTGAAACCAAAATTGATTCATTTCATATTACTGGCTTGCCAGATGATTTTAAAAAACCCCACCTACTGTCTTCATTGGATGATATGTCACTCTTCCGGATTACATTTGAGATAAATCCTTTAGATGAAACAGTTTCTCAGAGGTGCACCATAGAGGCTGAGCCTTTAGAGATGATATATGATGCAGTAAGCACTTTCTACATTCCTGAGTTTCAGTGTGTTTGCGTTCACTTTGAGTTGGGCTTCATGATAGTGGTGTTTGTTTCAACAGAGGACAGTCAATAGTATAGTGGAGTTCTTCAGACCTCCGAAAGATGTCCGTCTAGCCCAACTCACTACAGCAACTTTGACAAAACTTGAAGAATTTCGAGAGAAAACAGCAACAGGTAATTTGTGAATTAAGTAACATATTAAAATTTTACTTTAAATGCATTTCTATCCTGGATATAGTTGAATAGAAAGTAATCTACTTTTGCCAGATAGCTATAAGGAAAATTGTTTTTTGTACTCAGAGCTCAATTTAATAATCACAATAATTTAAATTTTCACTTAGGTATTTAGACCTCTGTTTGTGGTGTTAGGGGACTTCCAGGTTTCCTTCTTTTATAATGAACTCCAGAGTTTGGAATTAGGCTGAGGAATCAAAGTTTCATCTTTTTGTTCTCAAGGAGAATATAAGGTATTATTTGGAGCCCCAGTTTGAATTTAATACATTTTCATATTTTTTTATTATTCACTTGTGCTTATTTTTCTGCTGTTTGCCATTTATATTTCAAATTTCTGGACTTTATGCCAGCTCATGTACTGTGGTGTCTGCAGTAGAAGCTGAAGCAGAAGTATTCGTTAGTAAAGCGGCTTTTTCTGTCATTTCTTCTTACTGTATAGAGACAGACAGATACAAGTAAATGTAAACTCACTGTTTTGAAATCCAGTAGCCAGTCAAATTTAAATAATTTTTTTCTTCAAGACTATTCTATAAAAGTACTAAATCAGAAGATATCCACTATATAAAATTCAAATTTTAAAAATATCTTAGAAAGTATAAAATATATTTTAATATTTTTTTATTTTAGAAAACTAAAACTGACTTATTTTGGAATGGACTGTGAGCTCTTATCTGTTTAGTTTATTTTTTTTCCTTTCATTTTCTTCTTTATTAGTTTTTGTTGCATTAACCTGTATTAAGAAAATGGAAAACCTCCCACTTTGAAGTGGGAGATTGTCTGGTAGCTTGATGCTTATTCTTGGTTGTCATCTGGCTAGAATTGAAGAAGACCCCTAGAAACTAGAACATAACCTTTGAGTGTGCATTTAAGGATATTTCCAGAGAGGATTGACTGAAGGCTGATGCCATTGTCCTGGAAGGCCACGTGAAAGGACAGTTGAAAATCAGAATGGAATAAAGGGGGAAAGGAGGGAAAGCCACAGGTTACCTCTGCTCCCTGTCTGCTATGTCGTGGACAACCATGATCTTAAACAGATCCTTTCTTTCAGTTGTTTAATGTGTTTTTCTCACTGTGACCTCATGGTCTACCACTGTAGGATGGCAGTAATCGAGATTTCCTTATTAAGTGTTTATCCTTATTAAGTGTTTAGAGGTCAGTTGATGTAGCTGCTCATAGTATGCTGGGACACACAGCAGAAATCTAAGTGGATATAATTCATTTTTCTTTTTTCTTGAAATTGATAGTAGAGTTATTTTCATGTGATATATTCTCATGATGGGCCCCCTCTCTCATATCCTCCCAGTTCCTTTCCACTCTCCCAAATCTGCACCTTTCTTTTTATTAAGGAAAAAAATAGGCAAGTAACTAAGACAAACAAGAATGAAACAAAGTGAACAAACTAACAAAAAGAAACAAAAACTAGGATCACACAGCAGTAGAGATATACACACACAAATAAAACCCCATAAAAATAGAAAATTGGAAATCATAATATACTGTGGAAAGACCAGTAAAATTTAAAAAAATGCCCAGTGAAGCAATATGAGAACAAACAAACAAACAACTCCAAAGATATGTTTGTGTTCCTTTTACTTTGGTCATGTGCTCACTTATGTGGGGCCTGCCTTTAAGTGTGGCTTATCTACTCACTGAGACTCCCTTGGAGAAACTAATTATCATTTGTTAGCCGTAGTTAATTGGTGATAGCTTCTTAGGAATGGGAGCCTGTGTCTTCCTCCCCATGTCAGTGTTGGGACCCTGTCTTCTTTGGATTCGTGCAGGCCTGATACATGCTGCAATAGTCTCTGAGTTCTTGTGTGTCAATCCTGTTGTGTCTAGAAGATACTGTTTCCATAGCATCCTCCCTCCCTTCTGGCTCTGAGTCTCCTCTTCAGCATAGTTCCCTGAGCCCAGAGGGTAAGGATTTGATGAAGCTCTCATTCTCTGTTTATTATCCAGCTGTGGGACTCTGTATTAGTTCCCATCTGCTGCAAGAGGAAGCTTCTCGAATGATGGCTGAGTGAAACACTGAGTTATGGGTATAGAGAATGTTGTTAGTAATTTTACTGCTACATTACTTGAACAGAACAGTAGTGTTGGTTTTCCTCTGGGTCCATGGCCTACCTACTCTCAGATTCTTGGCCACTGGAGCACTATCAGGCACAGGGTTCTTAGATTGGGCTTTAGATCCAATCAGATAATGGTTGATTACTTCCACAATGTTTGTGCTACTATTGTGCCAGCATCTTCTACAAATAGGTCACCCTTGTAGACTGGAGGGTTTGTAGTGAGGGTTGGTTCATTTACTTTCTCCAGTAGTGTGCAGAGTACCTTCCAGTATTATGAACACTAATCAGCTGGGACGAGGGCTCTAATTAGGTACCAATCAGCTCAACTTCTCGGTCTTCAGTGATATATGGAAAGAAGTGTTGTCCTTGGAAATGGGTCTTTACCATTAGTTTGTGGAGAGTAATATTTAAGGACTAAAGTTTTTTCCTTTCTAGCCCCAGATCCCAGAATGACAACTCTGAGACTAATTATCAATAAATGCCTGGGCCACAAGCTTTGGCTCGGTCCCCTAGTAGCTCATAACTTATTTAACCCATTCAAGCTATTCTATGTCGTCCATGTTTAGTTACCACTCTTCAGCTTCATGTGTCCAAGTCTGGGGTGAGTCTTTATTCTATCCTCAGGTCAGCCACTTGCTGGCTGGCTGTCTCCTCAGCATTCCACCCAAATCTCCCACACCTGTCACTATTTCCCAGAATCCTCTCTTACTGCTGCTGTCCCATCTCATATTTTCTGCCTCATCAAATTGGATAAAGAGTTTCTTTTTTGTTTGTTTTTAAATTGACAGGTGTTGCTTATAAGAGATTCTCTCTACAGACATAGCATTGACAGTAGCCTCTGTTGTTTAGGGGTTTCCTTGGACCCCTTTGACCAACAGTTCAATTAGATGTAACGTATTCCTGGCCCTGGAGGTTTCGCTTGATTGCAAGAGAGGTCTAGTTGGCACCTTGTTTCCCCACATTATTTTGTGACTCTGTTTAGATTTCTTTCATATATGTTTACATTTAAAGAACATTCTACTGCAAAGGACTTCTATATAACCTCTCAGATGGCACTGAGTGTTAGCTGTCCCACCCACATTCCCTTTTTTTCTCAAAACCCCACTTCATTTCATCTTCCCACTCCAGTCTACTCGGTTTCTCTCTGACTATGCATCCTGTTTGTATCTGTTTGAGAGAGCCTTCCCTTCTCCCTAGTTCCTTGTTCTGTACCTAACTCTAGTTATTCACATAATAGTACACATTTTGGGTACTTAAAAGCTAGCATCTACAGAAAAGAGAATACATATCATATTTGACTTTGGGATCTGGGTTACCTCAGAATGATTTCTTTTCTAGCTCCATTTACTTGCATTTTTTTAAATTTCAGGCTATTTTTTTTGTTTTTGTTTTGCTTTTATAATAGCCAAATAACATTCCTTTTATCTGTTGATGTACGTCTAGACTGTTTCCAATTTCTTGCTGTTATGAATAGAGCAGCTGTGAACATGTTTGTTCAAATGATTCTGTAGTAAGATATAGAGACTGTGGTGGTTTGAATATGCTTGGCTCAGAGAATGACACTATATGGAGGTATGGCCTTGTTGGTGGAAGTGTGTCACTGTAGGTGTGGGCTTTAAGACCTCATCCTAGCTTCCTGGAAGCCATTCTTCTCCTAGCAGCTTTCAGATGAAGATGTAAAATTCTCAGCTCCACCTGCACTATGTCTGCCTGGATACTGCCATGTTCCTGCCTTGATGATAGTAGGCTGAACCTCTGAACCTGAAAGCCAGCCCCAATTAAATGTTGTCCTTATAAGAGTTGCCTTGCTCATGGTTTCTGTTCATAGCAGTAAACTCTAATTAAGGCTGAGTTGGGTATATGCTTTGTAGGTGGATCTATTCTCAGCTTGCTGAGAACCCACCACACTGGTTTCCATGTGACTAAGTTTGTACTTCCTCCAGAAATGGATGAGTGTTTCCCTTCCTCCACATCCTTGCCACCTTGAGCTGTCAGTTGTTTATCAATCTTGGCCATTTTAATTTATGTAAGATGAAATCTCAAAGTAGTTTTGATTGGCATTTTTAATGTCTAAGAATATTGAACATTTCTTTTAAGTGTGCTCAGTAATTTGTGTTACATTTTTGAGAACTTTTGGTTTAATTTGTAATGCTTTTTCTGTATCAAATGAGATGACTTTAGTTTTTGTAAGTCATTCTGTTTATGTGGTAGATTACATTTATTGATTTACATATGTTGAACCAACCTTGCATCTCTGGGTTGGAGCCTTTTGATCATGTTGATGATCTTTTTTATGTGTTTTTGGATTTGATTTACAAGTATTTTAGTGAGAAAATTTGCACCTACATTCAAAAGGAAATTCATAATCTTCTTTCTTTGGGCCTTCAGGGTAATTGTTGGCGAATAAAAGAATTAGGCAATGTTTCTTCTGTTTCTCTTTTACATAATTTGAAGAATATTGCAAATTCTTTTAATATAAAAGAATTCTTAAAATATTGCAGATTAAAAAAAAAATCTGGTAGAATCCTATGCTGCATTCATCTGGTCCTTCCCTCCACCCCCACCCCCTCCCCTTTTTCGGTTAGGAGGCTTCTAATTACTGTTTCTGTATCGCTGAGGGTTATAAGTCTGATTAATTTGACTATATCTGATCTTGAAAAAATTTGGTAGTCACATATATATGGAGAAGTTTATCCATTTATTTTTAAGTATTCCAATTTGGAGGGGTACATATTTTTAAAGTGTGTCCTGATGATTCTCTGGGTTTTCTTTGTTGAGATGTCCCCCTTTTCATTTCTAGTTTTGATAATTTGGAGATTCTCTTTCATCCTTTAGCTAATTTGACTAAGGGTTTATCAGTACTCATTTTCTCAAAAGATGGTTTTATTGATTCGTCTATTAATTTGTGTTTCTATTTTTATGAATTTCAGTCCTGAGCTTGATTATTTCTTGCTGTATGTTTCTTTAGGATGTTAGTTCTTTTTGTTCTAGAGCTTTCAGGTATGCTGGTAAATACTAGTATAAGATGTCTCCAGTTTTTTTATATAGATACTTAATGCTGTGAACTTGCCACATAGAACCACCTTCATTGTATCTCATAGATTTAGGTATGTTCTTTTAATTTTATACAATTTAAGCAATTTTTAATTTGTCTTGACCCATTTTCTATTCAGTAGTGAATTGTTCAGTTTACATGAATTTGTAAGTTTTCTGTTGTTGCTATCTAGCTTTAGTGGTCAGTTTTCTTGTATCTGTTGAGATTTGCTTAGTGTCCAAGTATTTGGTCAATTTTGACAAAATTCTGTGATCTGCTGAGAAGAAGTTAGATTCTCTTTTGGATTTGTGAAATGTTGTGTTATATTATTTAACTTCAGCATTTCTCTGTTTAGATTTTTGTCTGGATGGTCTGACTTTTGATTAGCGTCAAGTATTGATGTCATTCACTCTCAGTGTGTGGGATCAATTTTTGACTTTAGCTCTAGTGTTTCTTTTATGAACTTGAACGCCTTTGTGTTTGGTGCATAAATATTTAGAATTGCAATATTCTATTGGTGGATTCTTTCTTTGGTCCTTTTGTATCTCTTGATGAATTAACTCTTAAAGTCTATTTAAAAAATGTCTACATGTGCTTACTTCTTTGGTTCATTCACTTGAACCATCCTCTTTCATCCTCTTACCATGAAGTAACACCTATCCTTGATGTTAAGATGTGTTTCTTGGATTCAGTAGAAAGATGGATTGTGTTTTCTCTCCCGGTTTTGTTAGTCTGTATCTTTTTACTGGGGAACTGAACCATTGATGTTGAGAGTTATCAATGAACAGTGTCCGTTGGTTTACATTATTTTGTTTTGGTGGTGTGGATTTTCTTTTCTTTTCTTTTTCCCCCCCATCTTTATTAAATTGGGTATTTCTTATTTACATTTCAAATGCTATTCCCTTTCCCAGTTTCCAGGCCAACATGCCCCTAACCCTCCCCCTCCCCTTCTCTATGGGTGTTCTCCTCCCCATCGTCCATCCATTACTGCCCTCCCCTCAACAATCCCATTCACTGGGGGTCCAGCCTTGGCAGGACCAAGGGCTTCCCCTTCCACTGGTGCCCCTACTAGGCTATTCATTGCTACCTATGAATTTGGAGCCCAGGGTCAGTCCATGTATAGTCTTTGGTAGTGGCTTAGTCCCTGGAAACTCTGCTTGGTTGGCATTGTCCATATGGGGTCTGAAGCCCCTTCAGCTCTTTCAGTCCTTTCTCTGATTCCTACAGCGGGGGTCCCGTTCTTAATTCAGTGGTTTGTTGCTGGCATTCACCTATGTATTTACCATATTCTGGCTGTGTCTCTCAGGAGAGATCTACATCCAGTTCCTGTCAGCCTGCACTTCTTAGTTTCATCCATCTTATCTAGTTTGGTGGCTGTATATGTATAGGCCACATGTGGGGCAGGCTCTGAATGGTGTTCCTTCTGCCTCTGTTCTAAACTTTGCCTCCCTATCCCTTTCAATGGATATTCTTGTTCCCCCTTTAAAGAAGAAGTGAAGCATCTGCATTTTGGTCATCCTTCTTGAGTTTCATGGGTCTGTGCATCTTGGGTAATTCGAGCATTTGGACTATCCACTTATCAATGAGTGCATACCATGTGTGTTTTTCTGTGATTGGGTTACCTCACTCAGGATGATATTTTCTAGTTCCATCCATTTGCTCATGAAGTTAGACTGCAGGGAGAAAAATAACCCTATTAAAAATGGGGTTCAGAGCTAAACAAAGAATTTACAGCTGAGGAATATCGAATGGCTGAGAAGCATCTAAAGAAATGTTCAACATCTTTAGTCATAAGGGAAATGCAAATCAAAACAACCCTGAGATTCCACCTCACACCAGTCAGAATGGCTAAGATCAAAAACTCCTGCGACAGCAGATGCTGGCTGGGAGGATGTGGAGAAAGAGGAACACTCCTCCATTGTGGTAGGATTGCAGATTGTTACAGCCACTCTGGAAAGCAGTTGGAGGTTCCTCAGAAAATTGGATATTGAACTACCTGAGGACCCAGCTATACCTCTCTTGGGCATATACCCAAAAGATGTCCCAACATATAACAAAGACACGTGCTCCACTATGTTCATAGCAGCCTTATGTATAATAGCCGGAAGCTGGAAAGAACCCAGATGTCCTTGAACAGAGGAATGGATACAGAAATTGTGGTACATCTACACAATGGAATACTACTCAGCTATCAAAAACAATGACTTCATGAAATTTTCTTCTCTTTTCATTTTCTGGTCTGAGATCATTATTGTTTTCTTGGTGGAGGGTAATATCCTCCTCTGGTTGAAGTTTGAATTCTAGTGCCTTCTTTAGAGCTTGGTTTGAATAAAGGTACTGCTTTTTTTAAATCATGGAATATTTTTCTTTCTGCATTTGCTGTGACTGAATTTTTGCTGGATACAGTGGTCTGGGCACTTTGTGTAGCTTTACTTTGTCTTATTCTAATGGGTCTGCCTTCATATTTTACTTGGTCTTTTTCCCTTGAAGTTTTAATATTCTATCTTTGTTCTTTATGTTAAATGTTTTGATTATTGCATGTTCTGGAGAATTACTTTTGGTCATGTCTGTCTGGTGTTCTATATGCTTCTTGCATTTTGATTAGCACTTCCTTTTTTAGATTAGGAAAATTTTCTATGTTTTGTTAAAAGCTAGGTTTCTTCTCTTTCTTTATTCTTATTATTTGTACATTTGGTCTTTCATAGTGCTCTGGATTTTTGTTCCTGGAATTTTTTAGATTAAAAAAATTTTTTTGACCAATGTATCCATTTTTTTTTAACCTTGTCTTCTACCTGACTTCCATGTCTTGTGCTCTGTTGTTGATGCTTGCCTCTAAGGTTTTTTTGTTTGACCTCCTAAATGTTTCATCTCAGTCTGGGTTTTTATTAGTAATTCTATTTATACCACCATGTCTTGAATTTGATTTTGCTATTTCATTCCACAGTTTGTGCTTGCATAGACTTTGTTAAGGGATTTATCCATATCCTCTTTAACATCCTCAAACATATCTATGGTTGTTATTTTCAATTCTGTGTCTTATTCTTCAGTTACACTCCGTTTCTCAGGGTCTGCAGTGGTGGGGTTACTAGATTCTGATGGAGACATGTCTTGGCCATTGCTGTGGTTTGTACAACTGTCTTGGGAATCTGGGGTTGTGCTGGCATAGGTGATTAATGGTGTCGACATCTGCTTTTGTCTTCATTGGGTAGGTGTTCCATTCCTTGCTCTCTGCTGCCCTCTCTGGATCCTACGAATGTATGATGGTTGTGTGTTGCCTGGTAGAGGTGAGAGAGGATGCTTCCTCAGGTTGATGGGTGGTAGACAGGAATAGAGGTCTGCTAGTAGAAAAGCCTGAGGGGGCCTCAGGAAAGAACTAGTGGAAGTTGTTCATACCTTGAGCTAGGGTTCCCAGAGAACTGGAAGCGTGGTGGGAAGAGGGGATTCGGTAAATAGGTTGCATTAAGGCACAGATTATCTGTTGAGACAGGGATGAAGGCACTAGGTGGACCCTGGGTTTGAACCAAGAGGTAGAGTCTCCAGAGAATGGAGGAGGGTACTTGTAAGAAGGTTGATAATTGGCTGAGAGTGAGAGTAGTGTGACAGGAAGGATAGTGTAATTCTCTTATGTGAGTCTGCCAGATGTGGCCACTGTGAATGTCTGGCTGAGACCATTTCTGAGTATGGGTGGCTGACACAGAGTTGGGAGGAAGAGAGGAAAGCTGGATCCACAGCAAGGCTTAGAGGAGTCCTCAGGGAATGGGAGGGAGTAGAAAGGCCTGTGTAAGCAGTCTGCTGTGGACTGACGAGGAGCCTGGAGAAAGTTTAGCTGAGGACAGGAAAGAAAGTGGAAGTCACCTGCCAGATTCCATGTTAGGTACGGCTGATGTAATCCTTAGTTTTGATCAACTTTATAATTCTATACTTAAGACTCCATTCAGTAAACAGAAACTAAACAGTAATTGGAAAAAATTCTATTTGTATAATGAATTATTAAATAGAATGAGGATTGACTCATTCATCCAAAAAATAACTTTGAAAGTCGCAGGAAGAGTACTTAGAAAGAATGTTACTACTGAGATTTTGTTCACTAGGATAGTCCATCCTCCAAAAGACTGACTCCAGTTCTTATTGGAGAAGGCCGCAGATGTTACTTACGAAATGACTTTGTGGTTTTACATTGGCAGAATTTTTTGAAAATCTGTCCTCATGTATGGGAGAGGTGTTTTTGGGACAATGTCTCATTAAGAGTATTTTATCCAAAATGACCTGAGGAGGTTCAGAAGATGGGTAATGGACCTAGGGTGCTTTGGTCCTCCTGCCATGCCTGGCCTAAAAGCCTCACTGTTGCTGAGAGAATACACTGACCCAGGAAGTGATAACCTTCCTCCTATGGAGTGGAGTCTTTGTTCTCTCTTCAGTGCTACAGAAAAAAAATTAACATCCTCAGATTCACCTCCAAAAAGCAAGCAAGTGGGTGAATTTGAAGCCTAGCTCGGATAGAAATCTTTGACACACCCATTGAGACTGTGGGTTAGCCTGGTTTACTGCCAGAAGCAGGACTAGAGAATATCATCCTGAAGTGACATGAAGACCTTGTAGAGTTTGGTCAGGTCCACCAGCTAAAGGGTCTGTGAGGTAGTGGTCAACCTGGGAATATTCTAAGCTGGAAAATGATTGGGGGAAATGTGACTGTTTTGAGTCAGTTCTTCTATTATGTCCCAAATTTATTGGATGATTGTCAGAATTTATTGATCTATCAGTCTGCATTTAACCCTGGCCTTAGTTCACCATCTGTCACCATTTTAAGAACTTGTTATTCCAGTCTGCTTTATATATATTATTGGAAATGCTAAGACACTTTTGTTCCTTCTTTATTAAGCACCTAGAAAAAAAAAACCTTTAGAATTTTTTTAAAATGACAGTTTTTATATTTCTTTATATTTTCAGGAAAAACTTCCCCCAATATAGACTACTTATTCTATACATATACAAGTATATATTTTATATACAAGCATTTATTTTGAAGTATTTATCATCATCATCATCATTTTGAGACAAAGTCATACCTTGTAGCATAGGCTAACCTAAAAGTATCTTTTATTCTCAGTCAGTCTCCCAAATTCTGGAATTATAGAGATTCACCATCACATCTAGAAAATTACCAACTTAATTCTTTTTCTTTCACATACATATTAAACTAATCATTATTATTTTTGATACTGGGTATCTGTTTTTAAAGCTTTACTTTTCTCTGTTATTGTATATATAACATATTTATTAAAGGTCCTGACTAAATTCAAACATTCTTAATAAGTATTTTGTCTTAAAAGTTAAATATTCTGCGATTCCTTCATTTATGCATTTTCTACTTTAAACCTTCCTAATGATAAATTAACTTGGTGTTACAAAACATTAAATTATTTCTTTGGAAGATTTGCTGAATAACAGGTCTTACATGATAAATAAACACTCTTTTCAGTATTTTACTTTTATTGCAGTTGAGGTTGTAATGAAATTCTGGTTGTGCTGACTAATTTTGTGTTAACTTGACACTTACTAGAGACTTATCTAGCAAGAAGGAATCTTGATTGGGGAAAATGTGTCCATAAGATTGGCCTAGAGCCAAGTCTATGCGGTATTTTCTGGGTTGATGATATGTGTGGGAAGGCCCAGCTCATTGTGGATGGTGCCACCCCTGTGCAGGTGGTCCTGAGTGTTAAAGACAACTGAGCTAGCCATGAGGAGCAAGGCAGTAATTATGTATCTTCCATGACCTTTGCTTTGGTGTCTACCCTCACTTTTTTTCATGATATACTTTGATATGAAATAAATTCTTTCCTCAAGTTGCCTTTGATCTCTGTGTTTTACTATAGCAACTTAGAAAAAAATTAGATTAAATTAGTATGCTAATTTCTTTTTTTTTTTTTATTAACTTGAGTATTTCTTATATACATTTCAAGTGTTATTCCCTTTCCCGGTTTCCGGACAAACATCACCCTCCCCCCTCCCCTTCCTTATGGGTGTTCCCCTCCCAAACCTCCCCCCATTGCCACCCTCCCCGCATAGTCTAGTTCACTGGGGGTTCAGTCTTAGCAGGACCCAGGGCTTCCCCTTCCACTGGTGCTCTTACTAGGATATTCATTGCTACCTATGGGGACAGAGTCCAGGGTCAGTCCATGTATAGTCTTTAGGTAGTGGCTTAGTCCCTGAAAGCTCTGGTTGCTTGACATTGTTGTACTTTTGGGGTCTCGAGCACCTTCAAGCTCTTCCAGTTCTTTCTCTGATTCCTTCAACGGGGGACCTATTCTCAGTTCAGTGGTTTGCTGCTGGCATTCGCCTCTGTATTTGCTGTATTCTGGCTGTGTCTCTCAGGAGCGATCTACATCCGGCTCCTGTCGGTCTGCACTTCTTTGCTTCATCCATCTTGTCTAATTGGGTGGCTGTAT
>NC_141534.1:226415000-226450000 GCF_021556685.1 Rattus norvegicus | reverse complement strand
CCAGCTAAATCTCAGTTTCATTGTTTGCAAATTCTGTCTCCTACAAAACACTAAATGATGAAGAAAACGCAGTGAAATCCTTCACTTTTCTACCAGGGCCGCCGTTCCTCCAGATTCCAGTTGCCTGTGCCTTGTTTCTACCTGATATCTCACCAGAATAACCCGTGCCCTCCTTGCTTCTACCATTCTGTCTGTGGCTGATATATCCTCTAGGATGATGGTGGGTTTCTATCTAACATTCAGGGTTTTTTCTCCTGACTCCGCACCAGAGTCACCTCTGATGTCTATATTTCTAGTACACAGGTAAAAGTTGTCCACCACCTACCCATTACCCAGTTCCAAAGCCAGTCCCACAGTCTCGAGTTATTTGTCACAGCAGCACTCTTGGTGACAAGATGTCTACAGGTTTATTAGGAGGGAAACCTAACAAAAACACCAAGAAGACGGCTTAGACGACAGAAAGGCCTTTCTCATAATTCTACGGTTCAGTTCCAGTTCCAGCTGTCAAAGGGCCTACTTTCTGGCTTGCACCCTGCCACCTTGTTGTCATCCTCACAGAGTGGACAGTGGGCAAGTAAAAATTGTGACATCACATGTGAGACCACTGTACATCAGAGCTCCATCCTTGTGGTTTTACGAAACACTGTTGACCTCTCGAAGGTTCCACGAGACAGCTCAGATACCGGATACCACCACACTGATGTTTACAGCGTCACCAAATGAATTTTGGGAGGGTTATAAACATTCTATACTCTCAAATTTAAGACTACGTAAACTATGTATTCATTAAGGTCAGTGTCTATATATCCAATCAAGTGTAGACAGCTAAGCAGAGCACTACTGCTTCATATTTCCAATGTAGCAGAAGAGCAGACATGTTGACTAAAAGCATATGAGATGTGCAAGGTCTGGCAAAACAGCCCAAATTCTGTTTTGTTTCCCTATCAGTCACGGGGGTAGAAATTGACTTTCCAGTCTTCCCCTTCTCGCTTGAGGAACAACACTCTAGTTTCCCCTTAAGATTTTTCTTCTCTCTTGTATTCCGAGAAAGATTTTTTCCAAACTTGGGCATTAATAATGTAGAGTGAGATAGAAAGGAAGAAGATTAGGTAAGTGGGAAGAAGTTTGTGCTTTAAGGCACACTCAGAAGGGCTGAAGAGACGACTCAGTATTTAACTCACCACACTTTGCAAGGATGCTAGTAGAGGCCATGACATTCTAGGATCCAAAACAAAGCAGTATTCCACATCACATTTGCACATGAAGTAGCACTGGGCATCAACACATTTGCATCAATTTGCTGCCTCAAGTTCCCATGGACAGACTCTAGCAGAGACCTGGCAGCCAGGGGGATTGTGTAGCACAAGAGGAACTCTGAGCTTAGGAAAATGAGATCTTTAACAGTAGGCAGTAAGCTGTTAATCCTGGTACTCTTTACCATTGTACTGGCTAGTTTTGTGTTTCACCTTGACACAAGCTGGAATTATCACAAAGAAAGGAGCCTCAGTTGAGGAAATATCTCCATGAGACCCAGCTATAAGCCATTTTCTTTTCTAGTGATCAAGGGCAGAGGGCCCAGTCCACTGTGAGTGGTGCCATCCCTGAGTTCTACAAGAAAGCAAGGTGAGCAAGCCAGGGAAAGCAAGCCAGTAACATCCCTCCATGGCCTCTGTCTGCATCAGCTCCTGCTTCCTGACCTGCTTGAGTTCCTGACTTCCTTTGGTGATGAACAGCAACGTGGAAATGTAAGCTGAATAAACCCTTTCCTCCCCAACTTGCTTCTTGGTCATGATGTTTTGTGCAGGAATAGAAACCCTGACTAAGACAACTCTATATGTTAAATGTGTGTATTAAATTTATGTGTCTGTGTATGTATGTGTTAATTAGTGTGGGTGTCTACAGAAGCCAGAAGTGGGCATCGAATTCCTGGAGCTGGAGTCCCAAGCAATTGTAAGACACACAATGACATGGGTGCTGGCAACTACTTAGATCCTTACAAGAGCAGCATCCTTTACTCTTGGGAAACATATACTATTGTTGTTATACTAACATCCTCAAAGGGAAAAATCTTTGAAGGAAACAGTTAGTAGGATTTTACTTACAGGACATCAGAAGCGTGAGCATTGTCACCCAATGAGAGCCATGAAGGCGGGAAGCAGAGGTTTCAGAGTGTGGTTGTACATCCTCTGCTTTCGTGCTGTTCCCTTTCTAGCCCTTTTCACTGCACATGCTCTGCAGAGGAAAACACTCCAGCAAAACAAGGTAGTGAAAATAGTAGGGGTGTGTGTGTGTGTGTGTGTGTGTGTGTGTGTGTGTGTGTGTGTGTTCGGTTTGAATCATGTCCTTAAGCCTGACCCACCCAGCTATTCTGAATGATCCCAATAACATTTACCTTCTGTGTTTCTATAATCTTGTACCTTTGCAAACACTCTCATAAACTGGCAGTTTCTAAGTATCAGTTGCCCACAGCCATGCAAGCACAATTTAAACAGTATCAGCAAGAGTTGGTGGTCCAGACCTGTGATCCTAGTTACTAGGGACACTGAAGCAGGTGGACAATTATATAAACCACAGAGTTCAAGGCCAGTTTGAAAAACAAGAATTATTCTTAAACATCTTTTTTTGGTGGCAGCTGAGCATACTGGTCTACTCCGCTAATCCCAGCACTCGGTAGGCAGAAGTAGGTGGATCTCTGTGAGTTTGAGGCCAATCTGGTCTACAGAGCAAGTTAGGGGCCAACCAGAGCTACACAGTGAGACTCCATTTTTTTAAAAAAAAAATCATTTTTTAAGAGTGTTATCTGATCCTCAACAATAAAAGGACTTCAGGGGGAATCACTATCCCTGAACTCAAGCAGTATTACAGAGCAATAGTGATAAAAACTGCATGGTATTGGTACAGAGACAGACAGATAGACCAATGGAATAGAATTGAAGACCCAGAAATGAACCCACATACCTATGGTCACTTGATTTTTGACAAAGGAGCCAAAACCATCCAATGGAAAAAAGATAGCATTTTCAGCAAATGGTGCTGGTTCAACTGGAGGGCAACATGTAGAAGAATGCAGATCGATCCATCCTTATCACCCTGTACAAAGCTTAAGTCCAAGTGGATCAAGGACCTCCACATCAAACCAGACACACTCAAACTAATAGAAGAAAAACTAGGGAAGCATCTGGAACACATGGGCACTGGAAAAAATTTCCTGAACAAAACACCAATGGCTTATGCTCTAAGATCAAGAATCGACAAATGGGATCTCATAAAACTGCAAAGCTTCTGTAAGGCAAAGGTCACTGTGGTTAGGACAAAACGGCAACCAACAGATTGGGAAAAGATCTTTACCAATCCTACAACAGATAGAGGCCTTATATCCAAAATATACAAAGAACTCAAGAAGTTAGACCGCAGGGAAACAAATAACCCTATTAAAAAATGGGGTTCAGAGCTAAACAAAGAATTCACAGCTGAGGAATGCCGAATGGCTGAGAAACACCTAAAGAAATGTTCAACATCTTTAGTCATAAGGGAAATGCAAATCAAAACAACCCTGAGATTTCACCTCACACCAGTGAGAATGGCTAAGATCAAAAACTCAGGTGACAGCAGATGCTGGCGAGGATGTGGAGAAAGAGGAACACTCCTCCATTGTTGGTGGGATTGCAGACTGGTAAAACCATTCTGGAAATCAGTCTGGAGGTTCCTCAGAAAATTGGACATTGAACTGCCTGAGGATCCAGCTATACCTCTCTTGGGTATACCCAAAAGATGCCTCAACATATAAAAGAGACACGTGCTCCACTATGTTCATCGCAGCCTTATTTATAATAGCCAGAAAATGGAAAGAACGCAGATGCCCTTCAACAGAGGAATGGATACAGAAAATGTGGTACATCTACACAACGGAATATTACTCAGCTATCAAAAACAACGAGTTTATGAAATTCGTAGGCAAATGGTTGGAACTGGAAAATATCATCCTGAGTGAGCTAACCCAATCACAGAAAGACATACATGGTATGCACTCATTGATAAGTGGCTATTAGCCCAAATGCTTGAATTACCCTAGATCCCTAGAACAAACGAAACTCAAGACGGATGATCAAAATGTGAATGCTTCACTCCTTCTTTAAATGAGGAAAAAGAATACCCTTGGCAGGGAAGGGAGAGGCAAAGATTAAAACAGAGACTGAAGGAACACCCATTCAGAGCCTGCCCCACATGTGGCCCATACATATACAGCCACCCAATTAGACAAGATGGATGAAGCAAAGAAGTGCAGACCGACAGGAGCCGGATGTAGATCGCTCCTGAGAGACACAGCCAGAATACAGCAAATACAGAGGCGAATGCCAGCAGCAAACCACTGAACTGAGAATAGGTCCCCCGTTGAAGGAATCAGAGAAAGAACTGGAAGAGCTTGAAGGGGCTCGAGACCCCAAAAGTACAACAATGCCAAGCAACCAGAGCTTCCAGGGACTAAGCCATTACCTAAATACTATACATGGACTGACCCTGGACTCTGACCTCATAGGTAGCAATGAATATCCTAGTAAGAGCACCAGTGGAAGGGGAAGCCCTGGGTCCTGCTAAGACTGAACCCCCAGTGAACTAGACTGTTGGGGGGAGGGGGACAATGGGGGGAGGGTGGGGAGGGGAACACCGATAAGAAAGGGGAGGGGGGAGGGGGATGTTTGCCCGGAAACTGGGAAAGGGAATAACACTTGAAATGTATATCAGAAATACTCAAGTTAATAATAATAAAAAAAAAAAAGAGTGTTATCTGAGACTATAGCTCAGTGGTGAAAGAACTGCTTAGCGTGCTCAAGAGCCTGGGTTCTACCCCCAGAACCACAAAACAAACAATATCAACATAGGAACCTGGCTGGGGGCATGGAGATGCCACTGGCCCTAACTCCAATTCTAGAGCATCTGACAGTTTCTTCTGACTCAGAGGGCACTAGACATGCACGTGATACACAAGAGATACATGCAGGTAAAGCATGCATTCAGACAAAGTAAAAATAGATATAATTTAAAAGAAGAAGTTATATGCCCCTGTTCATTGTAATATTTTTCACAGCAGCCACAGGATGTAAACAAACCACCATCTCTTGATGATAAGCCAATAAGGAGACTGTGACACGTTTCTAATGGCTCGCCGGTCACCCTTGTGGGGAAGGGGAGGCTGTAGCTATTTGCTATGGTACAGATGAACCTAGAAGACAGGATGCTGGAGTGAAATGAGCCGTACAGTGTGGAAGTTAAAATAGTTCAAACTCACAGAGCCCGGGACAAATGACGACTACCACAGGCTAGGAAAATGGAGAAATGGAGAGGTTGTGGGCAGAAAGAATAATATTTCATTTATATGAGTCCCGGAGGTCTACCAGGTGATACAGTGTCCATAAACAACAAAACTACATCGTATTCCAAGGCAGCCACGAGAGCTCATTGTAACCACAGCGCTTGGGATTGGAGAAGGAAAGATCAAAAGTTCAGGACCAAACGCAGCTAAACAGTGAGTTTGAAGCTGACCTAGATTCCACGAAAAGGGGTAGTGGTAGGAGAGACATGAAGAACAGGATGGGTGAAAGGAAAAGACAGAAGAGAAGGGTGAGGAGGAGGAAGAGGAAGTGGTAACTATGCTGTGCACCTTAAAATTGACAAGAGGGTAAATCCAGAGAAAGACGCTTTCAACCCCAGTGATAATGACAGAAGCAGAAGGCAGCTTTAAGAAGAGCCATCGTCACAGAAAGTTCTGTTTCCCCAGGAATAAGAGCAAATGTTTAGCTGCTAAAACAAACAAAATAGCAATGTTGTGACAGACACTGCACCATAAGCAGGGTGACCAGCCACCGGATTATGTGTCTCCAATTTCAACATCAACCTTTGAGAGAAGAACAAGTCCCCAGTGCCTCTCAGAAACTATCCCAAGTCAACTGGAAAGCCAAAAGGACAGCTTTGCAAGTCAGGAAAGGAAACCCAATCTTAAGGGCGTTTGTCTACTGGGCAGAATACTGAAGTAGCCTTGGCAGCCCCGAAGCTGGCCACTGAAGACGGCATGTGTTTACACAAGGGCAAGGGAAGAGAAGCATCTTCACACAGGAGACCAAGGACGTCCACACGCTGGATAATTTGGAAGACACAATTAGTCTGCCCACCTTCATAACTAGTCTGTGTCTAAGTGTTTCTTTTGCTGCGATGAAACACTGTGGCTAAAAAAGCAAGTTGAAGAAAAAAGGGTTTATTTGCCTGACACTTCCATATTGCTATTAATCATCAAAGGAAGTCAGCACGGGAATTAAAACAGGGCAGGAACAGAGGCAGAAGCTGCTGCAGAGGCCATGGAGAGGAGCTGCTTACTAGCTATTCATGGCTTGCTCAGCCCGCTTTCTTTTAGAAAAATGGTGCCTTTCCCCCTCATGCCTTACAGAAAATGCCTTACAGGCCTGCCTACAATGTGATCCTATGAGGGGTCAAGTCATCCTCTCAGATGACTTTATCTTGTGTGAGTTGACTTAAAGCTATGCAGCAGTCTGGGAAGATCAGTCTTCCTAATTTCATACAGCCTGGTAATGGTCTACCCATGGGTAGAGCATGGGTAACACACAAAAGATTTACCAATGTATATAGTGTGGTCTGGGCACTGGTCAATCAGAACACAATGAAGGCTGGACCAACCCTGTGGAAGCTAACTGCTGGGGCAGGATGCTACTTCCTGTTTGCTAAGCAGAGGAAGCCCTGGCATGTACCCAGGGTAGGCCCCATGACTCAGTTAACAGCAAGAGGAAAAGTGGCACCCGGGTCAATGGCTTTGCACCAAGAGGCCACTGCGATACTTATACTTGATACCTAACATAGGCACACCAATCAGAAGCTGATGCCTCGCTCTTGTAACAGGTCTTCGCAGACACAGAACTGGGATCCTTCAGCAGTAGAGGAAATGTGTGTGTGCGCTCTTGTACCTCCCTAAAGTCCTCTGTGCATATCTTTTCACTGTCATTCTGAGACACGAGCACCATGACAGCACAAACACCTCCACCTCAGAGGCCAGAAGAGGACCCAGCCCACAGTGAGCTCCCAGATACGTGAAGAAAGAATTGGTTCTAATTCGTCCTCTGAAAAACTTTTCTCTGTTATGAACACGTCATCTCATCGCTACAGCACCTTAGAGAATCATCTTGTCGCTCAATTGTTACCTTAAAAGGAATTCTCTGTGCTGCTTAAGCAGAAATAAACTAAGTAACCACATGAGAAAGCACCTACCAAGTACAGCTGCTCACAGCACTGAGGGGTAGAGCTGACTGGGGCTTTTAGATGTCACTGTGATCTTGTTTTCCAGGTTTCAGACCTGAGCCACTCGCTATGATAGCCTGTAGATGTACGAGCTGTTGAGTGTTAAAACATGGGTCTGTGCTCAGACGTGCTGCAAGTGGAAAGCACATAGCAGAGAGAAGTCCCTGGCACTTGGCTCCACAGTAAGTGTGTCAGGGCCAGCTCCTTAATCTACCATTACTTTGATTTTCTCATGAGCAAAATGGAAAAATGTGCTTCTCCTACCTCAGGATCGTGTAAGGACTGAATGAATTATTAGATACAAAACTGTTACAAGGTGATCCCTCACTCATCAGCACTATACACGTTCAGTGCCGTTGTTCCTACTCAGCTCCCTTAAACTGAAGGGCAGAAGACTTCTTAGTAACGACAAGTCATCTCGGTCCATGAGAGATTTGTATTGATAGGTAGTTCTAAAATCATAACTTACTTGTCTAACTAGGGATTCGCTTTCGACCCTGGGAACCTGTTCTGGTGCGCCGAGAGTGGTGAGCCTGTAGAGACTTGAGTCCCATAAGAAACTCAAACACTTAGTGATCCAGACAGGAAGAAGGGTTTCAGTTTTGCCTCTGGTCACCACAAACAGCAACCTGATCCTGCTTCCTCTGGTGTGCTGGATGGAGAGAAGAGTCAGCACCACCTTGAATGTGCTTCTGCTATCGCTGGAGGGTTACCATGGAAACTCAGGCAGCCTTAATAAAGTCTGCCGAATCCCATCTCCTCAGTTTACTGATGAGAACTGGATCTCTTGATTTGCCAAAGATACTACTGCAAATTAGAAGTCATGCTGGGAACTCTACCAAAGAGGTCTGGCAACTCACCCACAGATCTTAGGTGATACCTCACTCTTTCAGGGATTGGAGGTTAAAGGCACTAAAAGGAAAAGCAATCTATTCAGCAGATGATGGCGAGGTAACACAGGGAACGTTCAGAATGCAGGAGGCAGATTTATGAGTTACACATGATGGCTCTAACACAGCCCCAGTGACCCTCAGAGTATAATCCACGTATTCCCAGTTCCCCACTCATAATATAGGCAGGAAGACTTCAGCTTTGGCCAACACAATTCTCCTTCCAGAGAAAAAGGACTTCAGACAAGTTTCAGGTGCTCAAGATGAACACCTTGAACCAAAAACAAAAGGACACTTTGTCTGGATGATAAGTTTGGGGACATATTATGGTTGGTATCAAGACATAATCACATTGTCCACAGAATTAACTATTCAAGTAGTAAATTCAAATTACTGTGTGAGTGGTAACCACAATATCTGCTGAGGAAAGTGTGCATACACGTGCACACTTGGGGGCACATAAAGTCTTATTGGGCTGTTCTATAGTGAAAGCTATTGTCTTTGGTGTCTAGCCTCATTCTGGAGTGCTGGATCCTATAACCAAAGTCTCTTCCTCATTCCTTCTACCTGCTCATCTCCTAAGGCAGAAACAAATTAAACTGTAATCGGGGGAAGAGGGAGAAAGACTTCCTCATTGAATGGCAATCTGAATGTGGTCAGGGAAAGTTTAAGCAGTTTTCTCATGCGTGAACTGTCTTCGACTCCACGTCTGCACGTGAGAGGCAGGTGGAAGCCCTGGACAGGAGTACGTCAGTTTGGCTGGTAGAATGAAGAGCATTTGAATGTAAATCTTGCTGCTGGCAGAGTTTCCAGAAGGCTTGTGTTTTGTGACAAAGGCTTTGGGGCTGGAGGTGCAGCCTGGGAGAGAAGGGTACACCAGACAAGGTTGTAGATTTCTCTCGCTAGGCTTACTCTTGTTCTTTAATTCATTCTTAAGTAGCTTAAAAGCCTGGTGAAAGGAAAGAAGCTTAGATAGAGAGAACATTGGACTGAAGGAGGGTTTAAACACAGGACAGTTAAAGTAGAATACAAGATGGCCATTCCTAAAACAAAAACCCCAAATCAAAACTGCTTTAAAATGGGGATTGAGGAGATGGCTCTGCAGTTAAGAACACGGGCTGATCTTGCAGAGGACCAGGGTTTGGATCCCAGCACCCACATGGCGGCTTAGAACCGTCTGTAACTCTGGGTCCCGGGGATCTGATCTCCTTTTTTGCAAGCAAAATACTCATACACATAAAAATAAACAAATCTAAAAGAGAAAATATTTAAACTGCCCCAAAATTGAAAACGCCTTTAACAATGACACGGTGCCACAAGTGAGTGAGCCACACCTGATGTCACAGATTGGAATTGCCTTCAGACATTGTATATGAAGTAAATATGAGCCATAAATGTCCTTCATGTCAGGACGTGACACCAGGTTACGGTACCACATGTATGCAAATATTTCCAAATCTGGAAAAAGCCCAAGATCTAAACAATTTCTGCTCTGGAGCATTTTGGAGAAAAGGATGATACGCTACCTGTATAGACAAGCATTTCAAACATTACCTTGTGTCTTGCATATCTTGAATTTGAGATCTAATTTTGTTTTCCTTTTAAAGTTAACGGCCTGGCATGACAGCACACCTCTGTAATTCTCAAGTCTGAGAACATCCAGGGCTATGGGTATATAGTTTGACGCTGCCTGCAAGAGTAAAGTTAAATTATAGTGTCATCAGAAGACTTCGAAATGGTGGTCCTAAGAGAGCTGAAGAAACTTAGATTCTTCAGCAGAAATCAGGAAGTGAAAAGACACTCCGCCATGGTGAATGGACGTGGTGATTAGCACTGAGGTAAACACTGGTAGAAAGTAGGATGAAGAAACACGGGATGCTTTGGGATTTAAAAATCTGCCTGAGACACAGTCAGAATACAGCAAATACATAGGCGAATGCCAGCAGCAAACCACTGAACTGAGAACGTGGTCCCCGTTGAAGGAATCAGAGAAAGGACTGGAAGAGCTTGAAGGGGCTTGAGACCCCATATGAACAACAATGCCAAGCAACCAGAGCTTCCAGGGACTAAGCCACTACCCAAAAACTATACATGGACTGACCCTGGACTCTGACCTCATAGGTAGCAATGAATAGCCTAGTAAGAGCACCAGTGGAAGGGGAAGCCCTTGGTCCTGCCAAGACTGAACCCCCAGTGAACGTGATTGTTGGGGGGAGGGTGGTAATGGGGGAAGGATGGGGAGGGGAACACCGAAAGAGAAGGGGAGGGGGAAGGGTTAAGGGGATGTTGGCCTGGAAATTGGGAAGGGGAATAACAATCAAAATGTAAATAAGAAATACTCAATAATAAAGATGGGGGGAAAAAAACAGAAAAGGAAAAAAAAACCTGTCTGGGCTTAAATCCTAACTTGTAGGTCACAGTTCAAGTCTCTCTCTGGTTGACTGAATTTTGCAAGCCCCAAAGAGGCTAAGGAACAGTAGGGTCTACAGGCATCGCTTTCGGTGCTTAGATTTTCAGTTTCAAAAAACATTTTTATTTCTTATTAAAATTAACATTTTAAAAATATTGGGGGTACAGAAGTCCTTAAAATGTGTATCTTTTTTTCTTTTTTATTTATTTATTTTATTTTATTTTATTTTATTTTTTGGAGCTGGGGAGCAAACCCAGGGCCTTGCGCTTGCTAGGCAAGCACTTTACCACTGAGCTAAATCCCCAACCCCATGTGTAAGTTTCTGAAATGCTTAAATGAAACAACTAAATTTAACAAATGCCCTACACTAGTTACTTAATAACTAATGACTAATGCAGTGAAATGGTATTAATTATATTATAAGCAGATTGAAAACTGATCAAAGAATTAGTGAAATCCACAGTTATTGATTTTTAAAGAATTCTAAATGTTAAAGAAAATTAGTTATTTAAGGAGAACTTGATTTTTAATATGTTTCCATTTTAAAATCAATTAAACCAAGTAGTTATAAGTCTTTCTTTGTTCCTAGGAAACTCTTTCAAACCCTTCTAAACTGTGCTGCAGAAAACCAGCAAACGCATGGTAATGCGGAAGATGGGCGAATAGAGGCCCACAGCTAATAGCATTACCCTAATTCCCTGGTCTGTGTTAGATGTGGGTTTTCTGTCTTAGAACGTGTGGTGATTTGGAACGAATACCTGGGTATAGTATTGAGTATTGAGAATCTAAGAGGACAGCTGAATGAACAGTAGTTTAGGAACGCTCTCAGGCAAGTTGCTATTACAGAAGCCCCAGACCTTCATGGGTTCTGGGCTAATAGAACTAGGTCAGTTCATGGTTATCAGGAACATGGGCCTTTGCACGCACTGCCTTCTCATTCCCCATTCTACTTCGTCATGGTGAAGACAGCCGCTGTGGCTCTTGGTACTAGGATCATATCCTTCCCCTGACTCAGAAATTGCCTACATTGATTCCACTGGTATCCCAGTGTCTGTAACTTAGCTACACCACTACCTCAAGGGAAGGACCACATCCCTCAAGGAAGGCTGTGGAATGTAGTCTTTAACTACACGAGCCTAGATGAAAATCTCAGAATTGAAGGAGGAAGTGGTGAATATCTATCAGTGTGACATCTGCTCTCCCTAGGCCACTCTTTTTTTTTTTTTTTTTTTTTTTGGTTTTTTTTTTTTTTTTTTCGGAGCTGGGGACCGAACCCAGGGCCTTGCGCTTCCTAGGCAAGCGCTCTACCACTGAGCTAAATCCCCAACCCCTCCCTAGGCCACTCTTAAGGCTAAAAAGAAAGATCACATTCAGAGTGTTCACATTCCTCTGTCAAGGGATGCGATCACCCAGGCGACACGGCGCAGGCAGTAAATGCTTCCTTTGGAATATAGTTTGTCTTGCAGCGTCAGAGCATAAGGCAGTTTTCATTCACATAAACGGAGCATTAGTCACGAATTTATGTTTCTTCTAGTAACATAGATGCTGCCTTAACTCAACATGCCTTCTCTGGTTTTTTAAGTCAAAATGTCCTTTCTTTTATGCAATACTAGAAATGTCAAATGATAACATATTGATAAATTTTGAAATTATTTATGGAGTCCAGCCACTATACAAAGCAATGAAGTCTGCTGGTAATGAAAAGCCCCTTCGCCTATAGAAGTTTGAACATAGCAGAAAGGTGGATAGTGAATAGAGCCTGCACTAGATTGCTTTTGCTTTTTAAAATTATATGTGTGCGTGGGGGGTGGGGGGGTGGGGAATGGGGTATGTGCATGTGAATGCAGGTGCCTGTAGAGCCCACTAGAGGGCATCAGGTCCCCTAAAGCTTAAATTACAGGCAGTTGCGAGCCACCAAATATGTGGGCTGGGAACCAAACTCAAATTCTTTGAAAAGCATTCTATTTTTCTTCCTCCATCTTTATTAACGTGAGGATTTCTTATTTACATTTCGATTGTTATTCCCTTTCCCGGTTTCTGGGCCAACATCCCCCTAGCCCCTCCCCCTCCCCTCCTATATGGGTGTTCCCCTCCCCATCCTCCCCCCATTACCGCCCTCCCCCCCAACAATCACGTTCACTGGGGGTTCAGTCTTGGCAGGACCAAGGGCTTCCCCTTCCACTGGTGATCTTACTAGAATATTCATTGCTACCTATGAGGTCAGAGTCCAGGGTCAGTCCATGTATATAGTCTTTGGGTAGTGGAGAAGCATTCTTAACCACTAAGCCATATCTCCAGCTCCCAAGAATTATTTTTAGTGTGTGTGTGTGTGTGTGTGTGTGTGTGTGTGTGTGTGTGTGTGTGTGTGATTTTTGCCTTTGTAATATAGAAGGTTCTATAATGAATCTTCTAGGAGCCTTAATTTGGACTGTGAGTCAACGGAGACTTCTAGGAGGAGGAGATAATAAGACACATTCTGAAGATGTGTGCCAGTTAACCAGACTAGTAAGAAATAGCTCTGTGGCACCACAAAAGGTGGTATGCTGAAAGAGGAGAAAGGGCTTAAAAATTCCACCAGGGCTTCTAAGGCCAAAGCTAAGTCATCCTGGGGACGATGGAGAGCCATCAGAGGGGAGATAGAAGGTTTCCAGGGCTAATTGCCATATTTTGGCCATGGGTAATAAGGAGATGAAGAAAAGAGCAATATCACACATGTCTCTAATAGGCTGCTCTGACTAGAGGCTAAAGACTGAGATCCAGCCTGGGGTGTAAATAACACAGAGAAACAAGGGGTAGAAGAAAGCAGTCTAGGACAGCAGCAAGGGGTACAATATAGAGACCAGCTACTTACATAGACTTTGTTGAGATGTTCATCCTGGGAGATAGAAACAAGACTGTGACCAAAACCAGGGCTCTGAAGTCAAACCATATGAGTTCAAACCCCAGTTTTACCACAAGCACGAGCTTGATCCCAGGGCCTCAGTTTTCTCATCTGTGAAATGGATAGAATTACAGCAGTAGTGTCTCAACGATGCATGAGGAGGAATAGAAGGTGTCACTCATTCATGATGCCTAGCATAATGACCACATAAACCTTACTGTGTTATCAGTTGGGCTGCATTGTCAGTGCTACAGAAAGCAATAGATTCTGCTATGAATACATTATTTCAGACTAGAGCAACAGAAGACTTAACTCAATTCCTCAACTACAATTCTAGTTACATATCAAAGTCTTACCATATACAGTTACCAGGGAAAAATATCTATGGAAACACAGAATATACATTTCCCAAATCTCATCTTATTCCTAAGGACTTGGGCTCAATTAAGCATAAATAAATATCCCAAACAAGCAATTATAAAGATATTAGACACATAAAAAATCTCTTCAATTTTCTGATTGTTCTATCTTTAAGGTCTAGCTCAGGTCATTTCAGACCACAGAAATCTCCAGCTTCTGGAAGGAATTCTTCACATCACTCAGGATGTGTTTCATACAAACCAGTTTAGAAAAATAAATATATATACACAAATATATTACATATATACATACATGTGCATACATTTGTATATACTACATATATGTACACGCTACATATATACACATAATATGTATAGTGCATGCATGTATGTATACATAATATTATATAGTATATATTATTATTTAAATATAGACACACACATATATATGTATATATATACACACACACATACATACACACATACACAACACACACACCAGTGTTTAAGCTCAGCACCAATGGAGAACTGGGGCTCAGGGATCAGCATTGTCCTACATGTAGAGTTCAAAGTCTCATGTGCAGCTTTTCCTAGACTCCTCCATAGTTGTCTAGATACTGAAGAGCGGTATGTATTGTAATGTGCACACGTGGTTTCTGCTATTGTAGAGTCTTCTTTGCACGCCAAACTATTGCACACAGCAACTCTTTCAGGTCCTATGTAATAAGATCACTGGAAATAGATCCCAGCAGGCTGATGGCATGATACAATGACCTATTTTCTAATCTAATTTTAGCACCAATGAGGATCTAATCAAGTCAAATCGTACGTCAATAACCAGAGCTGTTCACTGTTTTTATATTTGTATTATCTGGTTAGAGATAACCAAAAAGGGAAAGAAAAGGAATTCATCTTGTGCTTCATCTATTCTAAACACCACTTTTGAGTTCGAGGTGCCTGTGCACTTATGTGTCCTTACCTAGGACACTGTTTGTCGTTCTGAAAGGCTCGTCTCAAGCAAGAACATGACTTAGAATCAATGCTGTCACGGAAACCAAGAAATTCAGCGTGAAGACGGAGACCTCAGTGAAGGAAGGGTAGAAACAGGGCTACTCACTTGGGCTTTTATTCTAACTCACTAGTGGCCTCCTAGCCCTTTGTTACCTCCTCACTCCTCCAGGTCCTCCCTACCAAACAACGGGAAGGAGTTCTGCAGGCTGTATTAAGAACTAAGATTTGGGGTTTTTAGGAAAAATAGAAACATGAATGCTACAGAATTGTGAGCATCTAGGTGGTTAGTGTCTGTGCTGTTCTGTGTATGCAGCCCTACTTGGGCAGTCTGAGGGGTGCTGACTCACTACTGTAAAGATTAGATAATGCTTCTGCATTTTCATCTTTGTTTATCTGATTTTGACTGGAAGTACAATTAGCTTACATTCCCAATTCCACAGTCATAGGAAACAAATTCAAAAGCCCAATAGGTGAGTTCCTCTAGGTCTTATGCATAGCAGGCTTCAGGGAACACCATTGTTGAAGCCTCTGAGTCATATGATGGTGATCAACATGGCAATGCAGAAGAGGCCTTTCAAGTAAACAAATCTTACCTTCTTGCACTCACCGAATATTATACAAAATATGACAAGTTACCAGTCACTATATTTTGAGAAAAACATGATTACATGGGAAGAAATAACCAACTAATATTCAATGTAAGTGGGTTTTCAAAGAGAAGACAGATGATAGATAACTGTTTGATGATTGATAGTGATAAAAAGATGATAGATAGATAGATAGATAGATAGATAGATAGATAGATAGATAGATAGATAGAGATAGATGATAGAGCGATCAATCATTCTAGAATGTTTCCTTGGCATCACTAACTCATTCTAGGAAAAAAACTATTTAATGTCTATAAGCTTCAAAAGCCATTGTAGATAATGAGATTATAGCTTTGGGGGCATATTTCGAAATGCCAGGACCCACACAACTATGAGTGCCTCCATGAAACAAAGATAAAAACATACGCATATGCTTGCTCTCTTTTTTTGGTCATTGCCTGGTAGCTGGAAAAATATAAAAAGAAATATGCTTCCATATATTCCTATCTCATGGAACTTAGTGGCACTGACACAGTCGCAATTTGGGAGGTAGAATTTAGAGGATGGTGAGTTTGAGGACAGCCTAGATGACATAGTAAGGTCTCTGCCTCAGAAAATGAAACATAATGAAATGTCCCTCTCCGATTATGAGGCCCCTTTACCAAGAGGGTGAAGGGCAGAATGCTTCAACTTCAAGATCATTGATCCCTCGGGCAGATCAATCCCTGGTGCTTCTGGGATGTCTATAGAAATATTGACCTTGGAGCTCCAGTGACCAACAGAGGCTGGTCAACTCGCAAGATCCAGGCTGAGGATTTAAAATAAGCTTGAGCAAGTGTTGGGATGACTCAGAGGGCTTATCAATATGTGGGGGGCTGGCTTCAGTCCTCAAGTTGATTCAAAGAGACACAACGCAGACTGCGAGGTGGCACTTCCACCAAGGACTGAGAAGGCGCTGATGCTGGCACAGCAGTCCTGGCAAGTCACAAGAACTGCTCACTGGTAGAAAACATGTCGACAGAACTGGGGAGATTTATGAGGTCACATTTCACCTTACAGGTGAAGGATGGCTCTAGGTTCAGAGAAAATGTCTTACTTGTGGTCCTAAACCAGTACTCGGTCTCTTTTCCTGGACACAACATCAATTTAAGTCTCTGGAGCTTAAGCCAGTCATGATTCATCTCATAGTTCTGTACCCCAGGAGACGCATAGCAATGTCTCTCAGTCACAGTCAGGCTAGCTGTGTAACATTGGCTGTAAGTGTTTATAATGGAGCTAAAAAGTTCCTGTCATCGATGCCTGTCCTACTTTATCTATTTGAGATAAGTTTAGATCCATAAATACTACTGCTGTCCACAACAGTCAGTGCAGTGGCATACGGTACAGGTTCACGGCGAGAAGCCACAGGGTGTACTCTACAGCCTACTGTGGAGCAAGCTAGCCCGTGCCATTTTGATAAATGCCTAAGGATGCTTCTCAGAACGTTCACCCCCATTGGGTAATTGGTGGTTGCATTCCCAGTGGACCTCGAGTCACTTTTCTCTGTGAGGGGAACACCAGCAGCAGAAACAACAAACTGTTGGCCCTCTTGCTCCAGCGGGCAGCAGGATGCAAACCAGAGAGGCCATGGGTTCACTACACATTTAAATGCTCCCAGAGCCCCAAGTTCTTCAGGAAAACAAAACAAAACAGTTTCCGTTAAGAAGAACAGGGGTCATGAACTAGGATTCCTGGCGCTAATCCTCAATTTCTAGCCTTCTCATTTCCCAGTCCTCTTCCCTGTTAATTGCCTCTCCCTGCCAAATTCCAAGAATACTGCTTAGTCCCCTTTGTATTGATCCCTTTTGTAATGGACTCCTTAAGCACAAGGAACAGGCTGGAAGGGAGATGGTAACAGGGAAGTCTGTCTCCTCTGGACCCTGAAACTTCTGGTTGTCTATAGCTGAATGTATGTCAACTTAACCTCACTCCCCCAAAAACATCTGAGCAGGTTATGTATATGTGTATATGATATATATGATGTATATGATGTATATGTTGTAAATGCATATGTATATACATATATATATATATGGAAAAAAAGGCATAAGAAATGCCAGTACTCTCCCTCAATACGTTTCTTAACCTGACTTTTTGTGTATATTGAAACCTGCTTGTCTAACCCATCAATAAAGTTGTTTCTGCCTCGCTGTGATTAGCAGTAAGTGCTGGCAGGGACCATGCACATTGGAAGAGCCTCTTGCGTTCACATTCCACTGCTATTCATTGATACCTTTTAATTTTCCTTTTTAAAAAATGTATTTAGGAAAAAAACCACTAAAAATAAGACCAATTTATTAGATTCGTGTTCTAGTTTTATTACTAAGCCACAAAATTCTTAACAGTTTTGAAGATTTGATTTTTCTGTTTGTAAAAATGGGGTGTCTCTGGGTTTCTGTTGTTGTGATAAACATCATGACCAAAAGCAACTTGGGGAGGAAAGGGAGGTTGATCTTATGGTTCCCGGTAATAGTATATCAGCCAGTGAAGTCAGAGTAGGGACTCAAGCAGGGCAGGAACCTATAGACAGGAGCTGATGTGGAAGCCGCAGAGGAGTGCAGCTTCCTGTCTTGCTCTCATGGCTTGCTTAGTCTGTTTTTTCCTGCAATCCAAGACCACTTGCCCAAGGATGGCACTGAACAGTAATCTGGGCCCTCCCACGTTGGTCATTAATAAGAACAGTGCCTCATAGACTTGCCTACAGACCGATCTTAATGGAGGCATTTTCTCAATTAAGATTCCCTCTTCCTAGATATGTCTAGGTTTGTGTCAAGTTGACAAAAACCAGCCAGCACACTAGGCATATTAACAAGAAGTCCTTGAAAAATATTTGATACGTTATAGTCAATGTACAGGTTCTGATGTGCAGAGCATTGTTCCAGCTTGTCTGTGTTCGTGTGGTGCCAGTCAGGAAGGAGTCAGAGGCTGGACTGCACAGCCCCGCTCTCAGTAATCTCGTTAGCGGGTGGAGGAACTGCAGGTCTGTTTCAAGATGGACGCTACAATGCAAGCAAACTGGATAATGGAGTCGAGCAACTAGGAGCTGAAGCTGCAAAAGCTGCTGACAAGGATCGGCCCTGCCTGGGGATGAACTCTGAGCAGAGATGTGAAGATGAAAAAGATACAGTCAAGACAGGAGAGTGGGAGTGGGAAGTGGAGAGGAATGTTCCGGGCAGAAGAAGAAGCAAGCTCAGAGAGTCAGAGGCAAACAGCAACAAAACCTGGGCTGCTTTAAACACCAGAAAGTAGGTGAACCTTGGCCTGAGGAGGGTGAGCCAGAGTAAGAAAAATCCATGCTATTTGCATTCGGAGAGGCTTTGGGAACTTACTCTAAGACTTTGGATTGCATCGGTGTGATAGGATCTCAGTTTCCAATGGAACCGTGAAAGGCAGCTATGGACAACAGGAGACATGAGACAGAGATCCAAGAGGGCTGTCACAGTCGGCCTGGGCCACAGCCTCAGAAGTTTAGGGAAGACTTGAGTGCCAGAGACAGGGCTGGCAATGGCTTGTGGGAGCTCCCTGGGATAACAGGATGCATGTGTGACATGTTTATATCCCCATAAAATAAACACGCAGTAAAAAAGAAACGCCAGAAATGATTGCAGCACTGTTAACTATGTCTTCAGATTTGAAGACATCTGCTTCCTTTCCGTCCTATGCTTCCGTTGTCTGAAGGTTTCTATCAGATTTTTTCCTTTCGGTTTGTGTTTCCCAACCCACTTAGACGTCCTTCTTCCTTCATGAAAGTCTCACACCTTTGCTTTGGACCTTTGTGATTTGGGGCATCTAAGCACCGGTTATTGGTGGGAGGAGAACTCCAAAAAAAGACAGACCACACCCCAGGCCTCCTTGTATGGTAGACTAGCACATGGGTTATTCAACCAGCACTGTAAGCTTCATTTTGTTTAGTTGGAGACAAGGTCACACGGTGTAGCTGTGGCCTGGAATTCAGTATGTTAACAGGTTTGGGCTGGAACTCACAGAGATCTGCCTGTATCTGCCTTTCAAGTGCTCGGACTAACGGCATGTGCCATCACCCCTGGCTGGCGAACCAGCGCTGGAAGAAAACAGCACGGACTTTGTACCAGGTGACGAACTTCACAAACAGAGTGACTCACTCTGCTGAATTATTCATAAGATCATCCACTCTGTGTGTTTGCTACTCTCAGTTAATGGATGAGGAAATTAGATTAATTCAAGGATGCTATAGCAGATAGAACCTAGATGTTAAGCTCAAGCAAGGCTGGCATCAAAAACATGCCCTAATCATCAAGGACAGCCCCAGCCACCTAGTGGTTGGGTCCAATCAGATGGCCTATAGTTTTGAAAAAACGATACAGTGACACAAGGCTGCAGCAACCACCACAGGGATGTACAGAGCTGCTGGGAAGCCTAAGTGTCCCCTGCAGCACTAGCAGCAGCTACAGGTCTTGTGTAGAGTCACCCGGCTGTTGGTGGCAGGATGGGTTGATGCCAGGGCTCTCTGCGTCAAGGCTTTCTTGGAGCCTGTCATTTTGCTGAGTCTCCTGTCCAATTTGCATCAACTTCCAGTTTTCTACTTTCCTCTCAGTAGATTATTCTGCTGAAATGACCTGCAACCAAGAACCCTGGCCAGCACTGTTAATTTACACGTCAGCGGGCAGCCAGTCACCATCATGAAAGCCAGGGTTCCAGCAGCAGCCGTGGCATCTTCTGTCCTCAGAGTCCTCAGGTTCCCACCGCAGGCTTCTTTGCTCTGACAGTGTGCACAGTCAAGACTACCTGACTCATAGGAACCCCTGCCTCAGAGCGTGACTATTAGTGACCACCATGTCTGGAGTGACTATCCCCTGGCCAGGATTGATGGTTCCAGAGAGAACCTTATCAGAGGTGCACCCCTCCCACAGAGGAAGGAAGTCAAGCCAGAGTACTCTGTCACTCTGGAAGGATGGTGGTGGCTGAGAAAGGTCATCTACACCAATCATCCTGGCTAGTGACGCTTTGCCAATCTTCATTTTTCAAATCTGGGTTTAATTCTGTGAGGCTGAATTCCACCCTCATCTTCAGACCTCCGTACGTTTGCCACAGGGATCCTATAACCCCTTCTCCCTGCTTGTCCCTCCTGCTGCATGTCACGAAGGGGAATTTGTACAATAGTGTTTGTGTTTCTTTTGGGTTTTATTTTTGTGATTGAGGAGATATCATGGATACAGATTAAAGCAAACTATTATGTAGCTTAGACAGCATCTTTCAAAATTGGTGTGTGTGTGCACTCCCTTGCATGGTGTGTGTGTGTGTGTGTGTGTGTGCTTGCATGGTGTGTGTGTGTGTGTGTGTGCGTGGGTGTGTGCGTGTGCATGTGTATGTGTGCATGCTTGTGTGTGTGTGTGTGCTTGCATTGGTGTGTGTGCACATGCTTGCATGGTGTGTGTGTGTGTGTGTGTGTGTATACCCACTTGCATGGTGTGTGTGGTGTGTGTGTGTATGTGTGTGTGTGTACACCCACTTGCATGGTGTGTGTGGTGTGTGTGTGTGTGTGTGCACCCACTTGCATGGTGTGTGTGGTGTGTGTGTGTGCGTGTGTGTGTGTGTGCTTGCATGGTGTGTGTGTGTAGTGTGTGTGTGTGTGCTTGCATGGTGTGTATGTGTGTAGTGTGTGTGTGCACCCACTTGCATGGTGTGTGTGGTGTGTGTGTGCATGTGTGTGTGTGTGTGTGCTTGCATGGTGTGTGTATGTGTGTGTGTGTGCTTGCATGGTGTATGGTTGTGTGTGTGTGTGCTTGCATGGTGTGTGTGTGTGTGTGTGCTTGCATGGTGTGTGTGTGTGTATGTGTGTGTGTGCTTGCATGGTGTGTGTGGTGTGTGTGTGTGTGTGCTTGCATGGTGTGTGTGGTGTGTGTGTGTGGTGTGCGTGTAGTGTGTGTGTGTGTGTGTGTGTGTATGTGTGTGTGCCCGCTTGCTTGCATGGTGTGAGTGTGGCATGTTGCACAGTGTGGTGCACACAAGGAGATCAGAGGAGAACAGCAGCCGTCAGCTCTCACCTTGTGTTGTTTGACAGAGTCCCTTGTTCACAGCTATCAGGCTATGTGGCTTCCAGGCTTTTACAATTTCTCCTGCCTCTTGCATACTGTGGAGCGCTGGAATTACAGACACAGCACGGCCACACCGCCTGCCTTTACTTGTATTCTGGGGATTCAAACTCAGGAGGTCATGTTTGCGCGCCAAGTGCTTCTCCCATCCCACTGAGCCCTTCCCTCGCCAGGAAAGTCTATGTTAAGGTAGTGGGAGCATTGAGACTCAGAGCATTATTTTGTTGCCTTTCTCCAAACCTCACTGATAGCCCTTCCTCTTCTGTATCTGCTCACAGTTAAGACTCATTGCAGCCTCAAAGCTTTCGTCTTCTAGTGACATGATTTAAAAACTTAACTCTTCAAGACTTTGGTATTGGGGATTGATAGACAGAAGTATTTGGTAATCGTTGTTTCAAATCTTGAAGCATGTTAAAAGGAAGGGGAGGCTCTTCACTATTAGTGATCAAAGTCCTTGCAGAAGTGGCTATTGACAAAGTGGATACAAGTTGATCCTGGCACATATCACTGTGGCAAGAAGGTAGCATGTCATGACGCCACAGGGGCCAGCTCGGAAGGGATCTCATTGCACAAATCTTGTACACTTTGAGAACTGAATTAGCCCCCACTGTAATAAATAAGTGAAGGAAGGAAGACAGAAACAAAGGGGGGCAAAGGGAAGGCTCTTCAGGAGCATGTCAGGTGCCAAGATGTTTTCACAGCCATCGCATAATACAATTAACCAGCCACAAATAAAAAACTAGTAGTAAATTGAGGAGAATATTCTGGTATATGGGAATGCAGCTCAGGGACAGAAAATGTACCTAACACACACAAGGCCTGGGAGGGAGAGGTTACAAAGAAGGTTTGAGAAGGAACAGTGTGGTTCAAAGGGACAGGACAAGCAGCATCTTGACTAGCTAATCAAAGTTGAAGTCATCATTGAGAAGCAGATGGCCACCATTTACCTCAGGTGTAAGTCCCTTTGAAAGACACAACACTTATGTGGCATTACAGCCAAGAATGACTATAGTCATAAAATAATCAAAGTTTAAATGCTTGGTTTGAAGAGGAGAGAGAGAGATGTGTTCATAAGAGCCTATGAAATGTTCCAGTTAAAGAAACAAAGAGGCATGAGATTCAAACTTGATCTCTCTACTGACACTGAACCCTGGCTTGGGAGGAGGCAGTGCCACCTGGTACATTCTTGGGCTGATTGACAAATCTAGGATATAAGAAACAGGCTGGACACAACTATCCTACCATGGTTAAACTCACCAAAGGCTCACAAATGAACTGTGCTCATGTCAGATCTTGTCCTGTGTTAGGAACACTTCATGGATACAGTTAGAAGAAAAGGCTCCAGTGCATGTAACACACTCTCTGGAGAAAACACACAGATGAGAGCAAAAAGAGGCACAAGTAGTTTGTAAATTCTGTGTGTCCATGAGAATGTGTGTGCGTGTGTGTGTCTATGTGTGTTTGTGTTTTTAATGTGTGTTTGTGGTATGTGTGTGAATGTGTGTATGTTTATTGTGTGTATGTGGTGAGTGTATGTATAAGTGTTTGTGTGAGTGTGGTTTGTGAGTGTATTATGTGTGTGTGGCATGTATGTGTGAGTGTGTGTGTTTATAGTGTGTGTGTGTGTATTTGAAGTATTAGTGTGTGAGTGTGCAACTCTGTTTTTGTGGTATGTATGAGTATGTGTGTGAATGTGTGTGTTTGTGGTGTATGTATATGTATGTTTGTGTGTGTGATATGTGTTTTGGTATTGTGTGACTGTGTGTGTGTGTTTATGGTGTGCCTGTGGTATGTATACGAATGTATGTATGTGTGTTTGCATGTATGTGATATGTATGTGTGAGTGTGCTGATGGTGTGTGAGTGTGTGTTTGTGGTATGTGTGGTTTGTAGTGTGTGTGAGTATGTGCATATGTGTATGTGTGTAGTGTGTGTGTTTGTGTGGTGTGGGGTATGTGTGTGTGTGTGTTGTATGTACATATGTTGGTGCAGGTGCATGCACATGCAGATACCAAAGGAATATTAAATATCTTCCTCTATCATTCTCGACTTTATTTTGAGATATGTTCTCCCAGTGAACCTGAATTTCACTGTTTCAGCTATGCTGTCGAGCCAGTGAGCTCTCAGGATCCACCTGTCTCTGTCCCACTACAATGAGGTTATAGGCACATGTAACTATGCAGGTGCTCAGGATTAGAACTTGGGTCTTCTTGCTTACACAATAAGTGTTCTTACCCACTAAGGCATCTCCTTAGACTTCTGAAATTCATAGTCTTATGTTTTTCAGACAGTTAAAGATATTCCATAGAAAAGCTTAAAACGAAGTGATTTGGGGGAGGAGAATAACCCCATTTCATTAAGGAACATGGGGGATTTATAAGGATGGTGAAATGTTCTAGATTGTGTCTATGCCTGTGTTTCTAAAATTCTCATGTTTGCCATCTGTACACTTAGAGCTGGTAGCTTTCACTACAAGTAAAGTACCTCAGAAGTGTTGCCTTGAAAAGTACAGAGGGAAAAGTCAAAAGGCTATCCTGGACAGACAGACAAAAAGAAAATGGGTATCTGCCCTTGCCTCTTGAGAAATTTCCAGAGTCTTCAGCATTATGGATGGAGCAGGGGTCATCTATCTGGTAGTTGGGGGTCATTCATTGCAGCCACAGAGAAAGCTATACAGTGTTTCAAAGTATATTTTGCCCAAAAGGTATTAATCATCTTTATATTAAGATCTATTTTATAGTAAGACCTAAACCACAAAAACTCAATGAGATCCTGCCCAAGGGGTCATGTATATTATCCCAGACCCTGAGAACATCAGTCACTGCCCTCACTACCCGTTTTTAGCAGGAGTTTGTAATCATCTCTCCCTGGTGTGGACCATGCAGGCCCTAGCTTGTGAACAGTCTGTCACTACCATCTCATGGTCCCTGCTTTATAAAGCCCCTCTAACGTGACCACTGCTCTTCCCCTCTCACCCTGTGCTGCCATGTCGGGGTTTCTATTAAGCTTTTGTGACAATCTTTCCGTCCATCCCATTCCTTGAGAAACCGGAGCTCAACTGAGACCGGGCCTAGCATTCTGGAGAAGGGGTGACTAAACTAAGATGAGGAGATGAGAAAATGCTATCAAGCTTCTTTTTCAGGAAATTCTGTCACCTCTACAAAGAAAGAACCTTGCAGCATTACTCCTAGGACTGTCCTACCAAGAGACGCCACAATTAGTTTTAGAGAGAGATTTTGTTTTGCCTGATCCAATAATGCCTGTTTGGGCCCAGACTTTTATTATTTATTATAACTAGGGAAAGTGAGCAAATTCAATTTATAGTCTAGGAAACCCCTGAAAGAAACACAAAGCAAAATATCCCTAGTAAATGTTAAAACGCTACTTGGTAAAATTTAAACAAATCACTACGCAGCCAGAGATTGGTCAGCTAAAATGCGTGATACCTCCTTGGTGCCTGAAAATTTCCAAAAAGAAAAAAAAATGGGTCAACAAGAGTTCAAGGCACACAATGTGTCAGGCAGAGATTAAAGGATCATGTTCACAGGCAAGAAATGGTAGAGCCAGTGTTTAGAAGCGGAAGTCTAAAAAATGAAACCATTTTTGATTCCCACACTGTTACTGCGGCAGAACAGAAAAACAGAGAGAGTTAAGGGGACATGGGAGGGAAAGAAGCTTCTTATTCTGTAGTCTAGTTTGTATTCCTGCCATCAGTTATTCAAGGTCATCAACGCAACTGATAACATCAGTTTCCTATAGAGACAGTGCTGGTTTTTCTAATGACATCTCAGACAAGGATTTTACTACTTGGATTTGGGACCAGAGTGTTCAAGTCCAGGTCCCACATGTTAGCTTTATCAGCACTCACCCCTCATACCCAAACCCAAACAATGGGCCTTGCAAAACTACCCCATTATCAACAAGAATTTATTTTTAATTTATAAATGTAATTTAATTTAATCTTAAGACAGGGTCCCTGTGGCCCTTCCAGCATCCAGCTTACTACAGAACTTCCAACCTTGATTCTTCTGCCTCCAGTTTCCTTGTGGGACTACAGCTGTGAGCCTCCATTCCCCCAGCTAGATAGATTTATTTCTCTTAAGATAAGAGAAATAAATAAACCAACCCACATTTACCTACTTCAGTTTTAAACTTGGCTTAAACCTGGTTGTACGTTGAGTCTTTTTCTTAAGACCTGTTGTGACGATTCATGTCAATGTGATGTTTAATGTCAATTTGACAGGACCCGGGACATCTTTGGGCAGTTATTTAGGTTAGGTTGGTCTCTGTGGAGTTGACTAGGTCAATGAGAGAAGACCCACACTAAGGAGAGTGGCCCCATTGTCATGCTTAGGTCTTAGAGACTAGATACAAAGAATGAGGCTGACTGAGCACAGCCAATCATCACTCTGGTGCTTGACTGTGGATGCAATGTGACCAGCTGCCTCAAGCTCCTGCCACCAGGACTTTCACCACAATGGAACTGTGGGACAAAAATAAACCCATCCTTCCTTAAGTTGCTCTTTCCAGATGATTTCATCATAGCAAGAAGAATAAGTCAGTATTACATCTTCCTCCTTCCGAACTTCGATCTGAACCATGTATTAGCCCATGTCTCTAATAAACCCACTAACTTAGCTTCACTCTGACTTGTCCTGACGTACTTTCCCATGCTGTAGTCAAGGACAGCTTTACCTGAGTGAAGAGCACCAAGAAAGGAATTCACAGGCAACGACCCCTGTGATTGATGCCTTCCCAACACTGTTGACATTATGGACTGAATTATACCCTCCTGACCTTTATTTCTTGAAGTCTCAACCAGCAATACTTTCAAGAATAATTGTATTTGGAGATAAGGTCTTTAAAGAGATCAATATATATATATTCCAATTTGACAGGACTAGACTCCCTGTGTGAGGAAGAGAAAATACCAGGAATGAACACTCATGGTAGAAAGGCCAAGGGAGGACACAGCAAGGCTCCTGTCTGCAAGCCAAACCCAAAGCCTAGGGATTAAACAAACCTGTCAGCACCTTGATCTGTGGACTCTGGCTTCCGACCTGGGAGAAAATCAATTCCCACTGCCTAAGCCTCCCAACCTGTAGTATTTTATCATGGTGGCCCTACCAGAAAATTGTAATCGACTTCAATACCACTTCCCTTTCCTTCCATACAGGTCCACGATGAAGCTTATGTCCAAGTTTAGTAGTCCTGGTGACTGGAAACTCATCTCAGTTAGTAAGCAACACTTCACCAAGCCTCATGGAACTGAAATCAAAGAAAGACTACAATTCCTTCATTCAACTGCTGCTGTCCAGAAGTGAAGCTCACTACACTGACAACACCACCTATCAGTGCTGGTGTTTGTTTCTTTGCTTTATTTTTTCACAAAAATGTATTGCTATGAAATTCATGTACATTCCATAAAGATTAGAAAATACAGGACAGGAAAAAAATCCCTCTATTGCTGAACTAGCTGGTTTTCTGTCAACACTGGAGAGGAGGGAACTTCTACTGAGAAAATGTCTCCATAAGGTTAGGCTATATGCAAGCCTATAGGGCATTTTCTTAATTAAGTAATTGATAGGGGAGGGCCTGCCCACTGTGGGTGATGCCATTCCTAGGCTGGTGGTCCAGGGTTTTATAAGAAAGCAGCTGAGCAAGCCATGAGTTGCAAGCCAGTAAGCAGCTCCTCTCCATGGCCTCTGCATCGGCTCATTCATCCACGTTCCTGCCACATTTGAGTTTCTGTCCTGATTTCCCTCAGGGATGAACAATGATGTAGAATTAGGTCATGGTGTCCCATCACAGCAATAATCACCCTAAGACAATCATTTATGCAAAGACATTGTCTTGGGATCTGCCTCCCATGTGTGTGCCCACATGAAGGGTACATGTTTTGTTTGGGTGAAATAGACTAATCATGTTATGCTTATAAACCCTAACCTCCTATGGGGTGTTAAAATAGAAAAAAACTCCAGTCAAGAGAATAGAATTTCCAGCCTGGATGGAGACCTGAAATTTCAGTTGGGCCAGGTAGTTCACTGGGCCAAGAAAAGCGGGTTTGATGGTTTGTCTATGCTTGGGCCAGGGAGTGGCACTATTAGGAGGTGTGGCCTTGTTGGAGTAGGTGTGTCACTGTGGGCGTGGGCTTTAAGACCCTCACCCTAACTGCCTGGCAGTCAGTCTTCTACCAGCAGCCTTCAGATGAAGATGTAGAACTCTCAGCTCTGCCTGCACCGTGTCTGCCTGGACGCTGCCATGTTCCCACCTTGATGATAATGTACTGAACCTCTGAACCTGTAAGTCAGCCCCAATTAAATGTTGTTCTTATAAGAGTAGCCTTGACCATGGTGTCTGTTCGCAGCAGTAAAACCCTAACTAAGACATCAGGTTTACCTTAAGCCATGCCAAAGAGCTAGGTGGAATTATTAGTCCTTTGATGAGATACTGTACTTCTCCTGCCCAGAATCCCTATGTAGCTTGTAAGTCAGCTCACTAAAGAAGTTCCTCAGAGAAGCATAACTTTTTCTTTTCTTTCTTTTTTTTCAAAGTCTGCTTTCCTTAAACCTTTGAGTTTCTTTCCTCAAAATGTCCCCCGTCATGTGACTTCTTGTCTGCCATGTGTCTGACCTCCGCACCAGCTGAAACAAAATTGTCTTTTCCCCTTCTTTCCTCCATTCTCCTCCCCCAGGCAGCTGAGGAGGTTTTATAGTTTATCTGCTTGGGGTTTTTTCCCCTCCCTTCCCATCCTCCCCCTCCCATCCCCTTCCCTCTTCCTCCTCCCCACTCCCTCTCTCCCTCCTCCTCTTTCCTGATCTCTCCCTCCTCCTCTCCTTTTTAAACTAATAAAGTTGTCCTTGAGCTTCTGTTTGAGCCCATTCTTAAAGAGGGGAGCCCGCTTTCCTGTGGATGGGGGGTGTCCAGCAAGGTACTTAGCATGTACCCAGTTTACGGGCTCTCTGTGACCCATGCCTGCATGCAGTAGCCAGCTGCTGGGTGCAGCTCTCTCCAGCCACTTTCTTGCCGTGATTGCTAGGCAGCCCCAGCAAGGCCTACTCAGTCTAAGTGTCCTTTGCAGGCCCAGGGATGCTGCAACTGACCTGTGGCCCCGGGCTTCCATTTCAGCTCTCAGCAAACCTGAGGCTGGCCTGTGGGCTGTTCCCCAAAGTAGGAGCCTGGAGGGAGGTCCTAGATTCCCCAGGACATGCCTCATGAGAAGTCCATGGCAGCCATTATCAGACTGTAGTCACCTGAAGATCAATCATAGAAACCCTGGCACACGGAAAAACACGGCACTGGGAAGGCCTGAAAGCAACCCCCAGGCTGTACTAGACCATGACCGCACAGACAAGCCTTGTGCACTATTCCTCACCGCACAGGAAAGCGCATCTCTAGATGGGAACCTTTCCTCCTCAGTAAGTTAGCCCTGGTATCTCAGTTGACAACCAAGGTGGCCCTTGACAAAGGGGACTTGGGACCTGTGTTCAGGCTTCTATATCTAGAATTACCCACTTCTGTTCACCAAGTGCCCTAAGATCTACAGTGTCTATTAACCTCATCTTCTCTGCCCAGGCTAAGGACCACGGATCTGCTGCCAGCAGCACCCACACCAGGAGTGACCTGTGAGGATGGAGCCTGGACATCCTTACCCCGTAGGAGGCTGGGTACCACTCTGGATACTGAATAGTCACATCAGCACCTCCCGGATGTAGGGTGGAATATGGGTCAGTGTGACTTGTGGGGCCTGAGAGTGCTGACTTCACATTTCACATCCTGAGAACAAGGTCTATCAAACTGGCTAATATTTAACGTGAGTCTATATTGCCATCCCACCAGGAAGCTGCTGGTCTGTGGCTGTTCTGTCTCAAGAAAGGGCCATTTCACAGGTTCACGGGGGTGAGTGTAAGGCACCAAAGCTAAAAGCAAGCCAAAGCCGCAAGACTGTGCACCCTAGGTAGCTGGAGGTGAGGAAAAGGGGGGCAGGGCTCTCAAGCTCCTCCATACCCAGGGCAGCAGAGTGGGCTCCCAGCTGGGGACAGTCCTCACAGGGCTGCTGAAGCAACCATGATGATGGTATTGTGTGACAGAGCTTGACCAGTTCTGGGCGTCCTGCTGTGACCAGGATCCAAAATAGAGCTAGAGAGGGGTAGTATGGTCTCAAGGATAGAGCCCTCGACAATTCTTTTTTTTTTTTTTTGTTTTGTTTTCTTTTCTTTTTTTCAGAGCTGGGAACTGAACCCAGGGCCTTGTGCTCGCTAGGCAAGCACTCTACCGCTGAGCTAAATCCCCAACCCCACCCTCGACAATTCTTAAGTGTCCCTCTGCAGACCCCTACATCAGCAACCACCCTAACTCTTCCAAGCTCAGGGTCCAAGCTGAGGGGCCCTGACATGTCTTGCAGGGAACTAGGAAAGCCAGTAGTGATTCCGATTGGGACACAAAGTCACAGAGGGTCAAGCTCCAGAGGCCTCAGTCCATAAATTACTTTGTTCCTGCCTTTCCTCAGGACTAGCAAAGATGCGACCCAGGCTCAGGACAGGATTCAAGGCTGCTGGCACCTCTATCTACAAGGGCATCCCCTGGAACTCACAGCACAGAGAGCTTTTGGCTGCTCTCCAGCTTCTGCTGCTGGGCCAGCAGGGAGCAAGCTCTGTTGGGGGTCCCTTCTTCCTCAGGGAGTTGGACTGCTATCTCTGGCCTGGGTTCATCCCTTGGAGCTCACTGACCTGAGTTTACTGGTCACCCTGTCTGCAGCCATAGCTCACGCTCACATAGAAGTTTCAGTTTCTCCTTGTGCCAAATGGCCTTTGGCTCTGCCTCTGTCTTTAGGAACACTCTTCTGGTCCAGCTCCAGCCTCTGCATCAAGGCCCTGGGAGATTTTATCTGTGCTCCGTGTGAGGACTGTCTATTTCTTTCCTACTCCAGCTGCAGAGGTCTGTGAATGATGAACTTCCAGGTACAGGACTCGGGGGCCCAAATGTAAGCTTCACCTCCCGGCTGGTGTACAAGACACATGCCACCACTTTTCCACCAGTGCTGTTAGGACTGTTTGGTTTTGTCCAATGAGAAGGAACTTCTACTAAATTCAACTGTATCCTTTATCGTCTTTATCTCCTCCTGTCAGGGAAGTGCCCTGCCAACAACCGGCTGTCAGCGGACAACTTGTGTCCCTCAGTACCGGACCTACACTTTTACAAAGCCCAGATCGGACTCTGCTGCGCTGCAGTACACTTCTGAAACACCCTTACCCCCAGCAACAGACACATACGTCATTGTGAGAGTCCATGGCTTCTGGGAACATGGTCCACACAGGATCCCAAAGTCCCATTGGTGAACTGGGGCTTTTATATCTGAGACACGTGACCGTCAAATGATCTAATCCAGACACTCCAGAAACTGGTGAAGGTCCATCGCATGTGACTTCAGACACAATAGCACACATCCTCCCCTGCTTCCCGAATCTTCTGAGTCACAGCCTCTTCCCTTTAGCTCGAGAATTGGACTACACCATAACCCTCTGAAGATGGAAAGAACCCGGGTTTTTAAGCCTGTCCGCCAAGATCTGGTAGCTCCATAGGATTTGGAAACCTACTTTGAACAGGAAAATTGTCACCATAGTGATTGATAGTCTCAGCTGGGGGAAGAGAACAGGAAGTGCTTTAAGGACTCAGGAGTGGAACAAGCGCCTGAGGGGCAGTTACCTGGACTAAAGGTGCCTTTTAAAACCAACGACGTGCGCTTAAGCATTCTTCCTCTGCTCTGTATGTCTAGGTCTGACCAGTAGGCCTATTAGCAACACACTGTGGCCTAGTTTACTACAGAATTTGCCTTTCAAGAGGCTGGCCTATGTCCAGCTCTTGGTATAGACCTAACAGTATTTCACTCAAATCTAAATATGTCAGAGCGAACTAGAGTATAGTCTGCCCTTAACAAGAGAAAGTATGCATCTGAAGACAAATGAAGGCATAGTTAAATTACCTTAGCGTTAATCAAACCACACTACTCCATGCTTGACAAGCCCAACTTGATGACAGATTGCAGGGTTCAGCTAGAGTTTCCAGGCCTATTCCAATTCTGGATGAGCAGCCCTGGCCCTAGGGGCTTCCTTCCCATCTGAGCCCCACACTCCACCCACTTTAGGGACCTCTTAGGCATAGCTGTGGACCCCAAGATACAGGCCCAAGTTCCTTTATAGCCTCAGCAAACAGCTTCCCTTTGGGCTTCCTCCCTGATCAGGTCTCTCCTCACTGGCTAAGACCCTAATAGTAAGCACAGAGTCCTTTGGCAGGGACTTTCCTCTGGCCTAGAGAAGAGTCAGAAGTATGGAATTTGGGGAGTCAGCTCTTTGAACTTGTAGGTCTGAGGAAAAAACCAAAAGATGCCCTTTAAACTCTGCAGGTGTCATTTACATAGTAGAGGGCTCCCTGGCTCTGGTGTGAAGGCAGAACAGACTAAAATCCCTCTCCAGGTCAATCTGTCTTTCCTTCAGTCTGTCTTCAAATATGACTGCTTAATTAAATAATTAAACACACGGTGAAAGAGAGGACTCCAGCCTGGAAGGATGCTGGAAACAAGTTGATATACTTCCAACTATTTGGGGGTGGGGCATGGGGTGTGAGAAAAGGGTCAGTGTCCAACAATGGATGGACTGAATGACATTCTACAGGCCAGAAGAAAAAGACCCCTGCCTTGGGGAATGACTCAGGCCTTAAACTCCTCTTTGTTTTTGTGACACTTCTGCAGAGACCTTCCTTCTAAAAGCCTGACAAAGCACTGATAGAGGTAGCGGGGGGGACATCGAAGTTAAACTAAGGTGGGCCAAGGGAGGCTTAAGCTGCTCTCTTGATGTGGGAGCTCCCTGAGGTCACCTGCAGACGGCATTGGAGTGGGAAGAGAGAATTGCAGTAGGGGCGTCACTTCCGAGGCTCACTTGCTATCGCTTTCCCCTTTTCTCAAGTTTGTCGGTTTCTAGGGTTTCCTCTACAGTGAGGACAGAGCATTCCTACGTGACCTTACATGGCAGGTAAAAAACTATGCTGCACGCTGCAAGTGGTGCCTGCAGTCAGGCCCCCAACAAGAACCGAACCTGAACTGTGAGTTAGGCATTCCCCATCACCAGCCAACAACCAGTTTGGGGGTTCCGCAGCAGCCTTCTGGGAGCCCAAGGGCAACAACCCGCAGAGACGGGGAGGGTGAGGGGGGTGAAAAACAGACAAGGGCCCAAGAGCTGAGCCCTAGCCCTGCTCTGAGATATTGGGAGTTTGCAATCGAAGGTCACCCTGGTTCCCAGGTGCGAAAAGACCCGTGCCTAAACCCGGAGGTGGTAGCACTTGTGAGCCTGGAAGGAACCTGGAAGAAACTCAAGTCACCGAGCAGGCTTGCTGGGATAGGAAGGAGTCGGGAACACCGGAGCGGTGCGCTGGTAAAACGCGGCCACTCACCCAGCAACAACAGCTTGAGCTCGCGGCGCGCGTCCTTCTTGTCGCGGCGAAGTTGCCGTTCAATCTCCGCGCTGATGCGCTGCGACTCTTTCTCCTCCGCAGACAGACAGCAGCAGCCGGCCATGGCTTACCACCCCAACAGAGCGACAGGGACCTGGAGTTTAAAGCCCGGCTGTGCGGATTATCCGCGCCAGGCGCTGGATTTGAAGAGGAAACACTTGAACAGACTATGGTATGGAGCAAGAGGCTCGGACCTCCTGGGCTAACCGCTTTCTCGAAGGTAGTTCCGAGGTCCGGCGAGTCCTGAGTGCTTGTGTGGTCCCGGATCAGGCACTCAACCCGGCGCTTGGGAGGGAGAGAAGAGCGAGTTGGGCGGTGTGAGTGGCGCTGTCTCCAGAAGATGTGCGCTCCCAGACACTGTAGCTGGGCACCCAGGTAGGCAACACAGACCGCGAATCAAAAGTTGGGGCGTCGGTGCCGCTGCAAGAGTGGTCTCTCCGCGACTGTAGGGTGTCGTAGGCTAGCAGCAGGTGTGGCGTGGCTTGCAGATAAAGGACCAGCTAGTCCCTGTCTGCAGTGTTCTGAAAATCTCAATCCTTAGACCTTCGCCGAATGGAAGGTTCCTCCAGGACTCTGGAGTGATGGCTCTAAGTGACAGGAGGAGGCGGGGCGTCTCGAACCTACAGCCTTGACGTCTACAGGAGTTGCCTGAAGACCTACCCCAAGCCTTTGGTGCCTGGGGACAAAGGAGAGCAACAAGAGGCTGGAGTGCGAGCAGTCTCACACCTCCCTCCTTGGCGGTGGCGCCCTAGTGCAGGCAGGTCCACTTGCCAAGCTTGCTGTAACCAGCAGGCACTGGCTTCCAGCCCCCTTCCCGCTGCCAGATCCGGGTTCAGACAGGTGAGGGAATTTCGCCAACTCCCAACCTCAGTGCCAGAGGAAGAGGCAGCGCACTAGCGGACCCGAGCCAGACGTCTGCAGCCCGGCCACACACCGCATGCCAGCAGCTAGGCTCAGACCTCTCTTCCCACCTGACGCTGAACTTTACCCACCAGCTTCTTTCTCCACGTCTCACACTTGGGGTTTCTAGACCCGCTCACTCCGCTTCCCGGGATGCCACAACTCAATTTGGGCTTAGCGCAATCCGTGGGTCAGCTCGAAGCTAGTGCAGATGGGCCCGCTGGCTGGGTTAGGAACTGCAGCTGCCTCCAGATCCGGGAAAGGAGCAGAGGGCTAGTTAACGCCTCCCAGCCTGTTCTATCTCCCCGCACCGGATGAGGGGGCCGGGGACTGGAGAGGTGAGGGTGGAAACCGGCTGGCTGCTTTGCATTCGATGATGGAAAAGACTTCTGCTTTGTAGAAAGAGTTGGCACCTTCCCGGCACACCTGGCCAGTTCCCTGCCCAGCCCTGCAGCCAGACTGCTGCTTCCGGACAGCTCCTGGAACTCTTGCGAGTAGATGTGGGAAATCTAAAAGCACCCTTGACAACTCAAATGGAAAGGCAAATTACCCTCGCTGATTTTGTCTGTGCAGATTTTAAGGTGCAGATAAGGGATCCTGAGGGACCATGGCAAAGAATCTTCTTTTCCTTCTATTCAAGTAGGCATATGACTTGTGCACACTTACGGAATCAGAGGCTAATGCTTCCTCTGTGAAGAGCAATTGAAGCAGGAGTGGGGCGCCGTGGTCATTATATAAGAACTTGGCAGCTAATGCTATCTGGCTGCAAAGTCTTGTTTACTTTACAGTTTAAGAAGTGCAGACCAATCAGGCTTTAAAATGTCCTGTATTTTAGTACCCTTCCAAGCATAAATTAACGACAACAGTGTCCCCTACTGGAAAATTTCTGGATTTTTTTTCTCTGCAATCTGTCACCCACTTTTTCCCTTGGATCCTACAGGTGACAAGACTGCCACCACTACTTGGCTCCTCAAACTCCACAATCACACTCTTTAGTCTCCCATAGATATTAAAACCAGTGCAAATCTGAATTCCAACTTAAC